>NC_041342.1:29088149-29195649 GCF_004354835.1 Perca flavescens
TTTCATCACCACTCAAGGTTTCTCCCTAAAAGGGAGTTTTTCCTCGCCACTGCTTGCTCTTGGGGGAATTACTGGACTTGTTGGGTTTTTGTAAGTTATAGAGTGTGGTCTAGACCTACTCTATCTGTAAAGTGTCTTGAGATAACTCTTGTTATGATTTGATAATATCAATAAAATTGACTTGAATTGAATTCAAGCGCTCTTAAAGTAGGAAAGAAATAAAGGAAAAAAATATATAAGAAAAAAAAAAAGCCATATTGATTTGGAGTCAGATTTACTTTTCACTGCCGAGTCAGTTCCTGTGTGGGGAGAGGAGGTGAGTGGACCATCTCACTCACCCCTCAGTTTTTAAAGGCCCTGAACACCCATGCCGGTATTTTAAAGGGATACGCCACCGTTTGTTGAAATAGGGCTTATCACGGTCTCCCCTAGCTGTAGATAGCTGGGCCAACGCATTTTTTCTGCATGCATTGTTTTAGTCCGGTGCAACACCGGCAGCGCAGCCGCTAGTTAGCTTAGCGTAGTGAATGGAATCCTATGTTGCCGGTTAGCACGTTGTGAGTAAAAGTGAGCCAACAAAAGACAAAAAATCAACCTAATTACTTGCACTGAGACAAAAAATGCGTTGGCCCACCTATCTACAGCCAGGGTAGACCGTGATAAGAACTATTTCAACAAACGGTGGCGTATTCCTTTAAGGTAATCTGTTTAAGGTAATCTGGCTGATTTGACCTCTTCCCAGGACTGTGTGGGTGTGTATAGATTGAATGATTGATTGATTGATTGATTGATTGATTGACATCTTTCTGAGTCTCTTGTTAGGGGCAGCGGTGGCCTAAAAGTTAAAGAAGCGAGCTTGTGACCGGGACGTCGTCAGTTCAATCCCCAGACTGACAGGACAACATCTGGGAGGGGAAAGTGAAAGAGCAGCGCTTGTCCCTCCCTCATTACCACCACTGAGGTGCCCTTGAGCAAGGCCCTTAACCTCCAACCGCTCCAGTGGAGCTGCTCAGTGGCCGGCAGATCAGACTGTGGTTATACTGGGCAGCTTCCAGGTATATAGGTGTATATATATATATGCAACTGTGCACATGTGCAAATGTGATCAGGGCGTTCCTGCAAAAGAGAGGCTGCCACTCAGTGAACCTTCCCTGAATAAATAAAGGTTATAAAATAAAAGTTAGCCGGTGTTCAGAGGCTTTTTTGTAGCCGGGAGTTTGGATCGACGGCTCAGGGGGGAGAGGGGCGGAGCCTGGGTGGAGCTACATTGGGACGCGGAAGTTACAAGCGCACCGCTATGGCGCTGGAGCACTAAGGAGCTATGACTATCATAGGCTCAGAAACCTGACAATCAGGGCAATCGGATGGTCCGGTGAATGAATGAACAACACACAGCACAGCAACACCATCCACACTAGCCCAACGCAAGTAGCGCCAGTAGTAAACCATTAATTTGTCTCATATTTACCACGAGCTACTTTCAAATTTCACAAGCTTTTGGCTGGCTGATAGCTGGTGCTAACTCCCATCGGTGCCTAGCTGTGACATTAGGTGCTTAGCAAAGTGATCTTATTTCACCCGTAGGATCGTTGATGCCCGGAACGTATGTCCGTTCTATATGTCATATAAAGTTGAAAAAAAATAAAAAATAAAAAAACATGATTTAAGTGGTAATATCTATATGTTTTTTGACAGAAATCAGAAGTAAATATGTATCATTCGTGTCAGTCAGTCACATTCCCCCGAGAGCCAACAAAAGTTGCTGCGCGGCGAGCAGGAGTTCAGCTGAAACAAGTGGAGCTGTCCTTGGTGCTGAACGCCTCAATCCAATTACCTCGCTCTCTCGCTCTCTCTCTCTCTCTCTCTCTCTCTCTATCCTTCTCTCTCTCATCCCCTTATTCTCTCTTCCTCGGGGGACGATCCGATAGCTCTTCGGGCCAGCCGGTTCACACTTCTCTCTCGCTCTCTCTCTGTATCCGCTGTGTGTTTTTTCCTCATGGCGCTCAGCCCTACAGACGCATCGTTTCCCGGGACATTTCCGCTCTTGTACTAATAGATTTTTGGTTTCCTCTCGCCATAATGTGGATCTCCAGCGGTCTGGGTGCTCTCGGGAGGCTTCGTGAATCAGCGGCCGGAGGGCAGACGAAGCAGCTGGGATAACTAACTGTGTGCTATGGTGCGACCTCCTGGAAGGGGCAAGATCGAGTTTGGCTTTTCACAGATATCAGCGGCAGTTTGCACAGAGGTGGGCTACACACGGAGATTGTTTCACTTTACAGACCCTTTATATGTATTCATAACACATGTATTTTATAACGGTGGCAGGTTGATTGATAACGTTATTTGTAGGAAATGTAACAGAACAGACCTAGTCGTCATTTGTGTTGGTCCAGATCTACTTTCTATCCACTTTCTCGCTACCTTGTACTTTTTAAACTTGATGTGGGCCCAGGTGCATAATTACGGGTTAAGCCTGTCTCCTTAATCCCTTGACAACTAATTGGACGCTCACACTATGGACTCTTATTCTGTGTTGTATGTAAAGGATTCAACTTGTCTTCTCTGCATTTGGTCCGGTTTGATGAAAAAATGAGTGGGACAAAAAAAAAACGTCGGCTCTGTCATCTATTTATTCATGCTAATTAAGTGAATCGTGGTTTAATAAACCCAAGATGTAAACTGTAATCAGTTATTAATCTAACACACAATCTTAGATTAATCTATTCACAGAAATGAATTGTCATGTATTTCGGAGGAGAAGAAATTAATAAGATTATTAATAGTAGTGATGTAGCAGCTTGGTTGTGACGTAGCTTCGTGGCCTATGAGTGTCCCAGGAGAAGATTTAGGCAGTCTATAATTAACTAAGGCAGAGTTGAGCCAGGGGAGACGAAGCCTAATGCCACCACTGGGATTTGTGGAACTCCATTACACAATCAGATAAAGATCCCGCAGTCAGAGGACTTCTAATGGCAACTTAAGCCTTTATAGTTAAACCGGAAAGGTTTCCAGGTAAAAAAAAAAGAAAAAAAAAGTTGAGTTTAGATTCGATTCCTTCTCTCAGAGTGAATTCCAATTGGTATTCATTACATAAGAAAACCTGTTCAAAGATATACAGTTTTATTATTCAGTGATTTAATTAAAAATGCCAACGTTTCTTGAATGTTGATGAGTCTCCAGGGTTTGACAGGGCTACTAGATACCACAATGCATCACATCTCCAATATTTTCCATTTGCTCAAATTTGTCATTTTCATTTGGTGTTGTGTGTCTGCTACTCACTGAACCAATGATATATATATATATATATATATATAGATCTCAAACTGTATTTTGTGTTCCAGCCAACTAGCCTACAGTTTAGATGAAATATTTGACACATTTATGGCAGACAGAATAATGACTCTGAAGTGGAATACGAAAACGTGGCATCCATAATCCATATAACAGCGGCAAGTCCTCTCTCTGAACATGCAGGCTGTGAACTCATGACATGGATCGTGATATTTTAGTAGATAAGTGGATTTGACCTGTCTGGTGCCACCCACACTCTCGTGCTCTGCCACTGTATCCAGTGGGCATGGACAGATTAACCTGCCAGGGTTAGCTGCTAGGCCCTCCCTCCCTCTCTCCCTCTTTCCCTTCCTTCCTCCCTCCCTTCCTCCCTCCCTCTCTCTCTCTCTCTCTCTCTCTCTCTCTCTCTCCCTCCACATTGTCTATGGTAGTAGCAGAAGAGTGACTGACATGATCAGGGCCTTAAGGTGGGCCCAGCTGCATTATCTGATCTTGACGCCCCATCCTGTAGAGTAGAGCAGGGGTCTTCAACGTTTTCTAGGCCAAGGACCCCTAACCTGAAAGAGAGACTATCAGGGACCCCCTACTACATATATTGTATTATATTGAGTTGCATGATAAACTGGGCCTACAATAACGTGTAGGGTGGCCTAAAGCCAATAAACACAAATGTCATGGTGCCCTATAATACTAAGCTATTCAGATAATAATTATTTACATATTCATTTATCATCATGTTTTAATGTCAAACCTACCGTTAATCTATCATCATAAGCTTACCTGTATCAGTGGATAGCTACCCTAGTGTCTACCTTACCTACAGGCCAGTAAGCCTATCATCAATGTTGTTAAGGTTGTTGTTGTTTTTTACAAATAGGCCTTTGCTAATAATAGGTTGGATTCATGTTAGTGTATATTTTCTAAACATATTGCCATTTGTGGGGAAAACATAACAACAAAAATTTGCAATGACTCTAAAGACCCCCTAGGGATCGCGTCCCCCCTGTTGAAGACCTCTGCTGTAGAAATCAAGTTCAAGACCCTTTTATTTCTGTGCATATATGTTGCATGTTCCTAATATGTTAAATGTATACCAGCCCATTGCATTGGATAGAGAGGGTGGATACAGATTGTAGGTTTTGATCACCAGACCTCCAGCTTCTCATGTCCAAGTGTCCTTGAGCAAGACATACAACCACAGATTTAGTTTTTTCGGAAGAAATATAATGTCGCTTTAGGCCAGATTTGTTCCTCGGGGCCTCTTAGCAAGCTAATCTGGCCATGATGACACAGGGATGCTTCTTTTTTTATTACTGTGATCGTATAACTCGGTATCTTTAACTCTTGTGTTGTCTTCCCGTCCACCATTCACCTGTTGTACTCCCCAGGTCAAATATCACCCGGTCTGGTTTGCCTGTTTATAAAGCACAAAGTATAAATTATCACCCACTTCTGTGTTACCTTCTTAGACAACTTAATTCCAACTTATTACAACTATTTTTAAATTTTTATTTGGAAATGATGGTCAATAAACCTAATTTTCATAAAATTATACCTATTTATTAAGTTAAAAAAAGCAGAAATCATGAACTATTTTGACTAATAACATCAGAGCAACGCATGTTGATGGATTATCACAGGCTGGATTATACAGTATGTCAAAGTTTGGTCAGGATACTGTTTTGAAATGACACATAATCACACCTGTTGTCTTCCCGGGTCCAAATTTAACTGGTTTTATTTGCCTGTTTAGAAAGGACAAAGTATAAATTGTCACCCAATTCTGTGTAACACCTTCTTAGACAACTTATTAAAACTAGTTTTACACTTTTGTTGAAATCATGTTCAATATACCTTATTTACATGAATTTAGACCTAATTGCTGAGTAAAAGAAGCAGAAATTGTGAATTATTTTCACTATAGTTAAGACGAGAGGAAGGTTGATGGATGATCGCAGGCTGGTACATGTCAACGTTTAGTCAGGGTAATGTTTTGAAACCATCTGTTATTTCTGTATTGACAGTTGCACATCTTGTGGTCCGTGAGGAGGCTCGAGAGGCCATTTAGGAGAATTATATACAGTAATATCATTTACACTACTCTGTTCAGACTTGTATAATGTATGATGTCTTGTTTTCCAGCCATGGATGTAACGAGGAGTTCAGCGGTCTGAACACAGCCAGGTGAGCTCGGTGGACCACCATCATCCACTCATTGAGCAAATCAAGCTCCAGACTCTCTCCCCCCCCCACACACACACACACACACACACTTGCCACGACAACCTGTTTGAGGTAACCCACTCCCACAGTAAGACAGCAGCACACACAGAGCAAACATGACAGACAGAGTGGTCTTCAGCACACCCAAAGTCAACAACCAGCGATCTGCTGCAGTTCCTGCGCTCGCAGGGCCTGTGCTCCCCCCTGAGCCCATCGACATCATCCGCGTTAAGGCCCGCTCGCGGCGAGTCAGGCTCAATGTCGGAGGTCTCACACATGAAGTCCTGTGGAGAACGCTGGACAGGCTTCCCAGAACCCGTCTGGGGCGGCTAAGAGACTGCAACACCCACGAGTCGCTGCTGGAGATCTGCGACGACTACAGCCTCAACGAGAACGAGTACTTCTTCGACCGGCACCCGATGGCCTTCTCCTCCATCCTCAACTTCTACAGAACGGGGAAGCTGCACATGATGGAGGAGATGTGCGCCCTGTCCTTCGGCCAGGAGCTGGACTACTGGGGGATCGACGAGATCTACCTGGAGTCGTGCTGCCAGGCGCGGTACCACCAGAAGAAGGAGCAGATGAACGAGGAGCTGCGGAGGGAGGCCGATACGCTGAGGGAGAACGAGGGGGAGGAGGAGGAACATGGCTGCTGGCCCGACAAGAGACAGAAGCTCTGGGATCTGCTGGAGAAACCCAGCTCCTCTGTGGCTGCAAAGGTAACAACAGCTGCACACACACACCTTTCTTTTTTTTTCCCATTGGAATTCCATTGCTAGGCAACAGCCTGGCACCTTGTTTACTTCCTATCAGTTGATGTCATTCACATACACTGCAACAGGAAATCAACCTGGGGCCATTTAGAATGTTTATGTTCTGTGAAAAGGTCTGTACACATGCTGGTAAAGGGACATTATCATAGATATAGAACAATAGATATGACATGACGTCATAACTAATGGTATAACCATAGATATATCTATGGACATTACACTCTAAAATAGAGTCCGGTTCTATGATCCTTTGGTAAAGGATAATAAAATGCCCATGGTTCACACTAGATTGGTTTTCTGCTTCATAGGACATTCACTGTAACCTGATGCACCAGATGGATTGTTACACAGAACTATCTGAGAAGCCATCATTGGGAACTGTTTGGAAAAGGGCAGGCGCTTTCAAAAAAATAACTGGCAGGTGATTGGATGAACGTCCGCCATCGTTGTTTTGGACGAACAGTCCAAACACACACACACACACACATATGTAAACAGTGATGGAATGTAACTAAGTGCATTTACATTTATTGTATTAGTTTGCTTTCAAATTTGAGTACAATTTGAGTATGGTTCTTGAGTTCAAATTTGAGGTACATTACAGAGAGAAATATTGTCCACTAAGTGCATTTACTCCATTACATTAATCTGACAGCTTTAGTTACTAGTTCCTTTACAGATTAAGATGTAGCTTATAAAATACAATGTTTATTATGAAGTCAACTACCTAACAATATAACGGCCTACAAGTCCAGCTGAAATGATGAGACCATTAAACACACAACCGTTTGGATCGTTTCCAGGTTCTAAAATGGGAGGATTTTTCTTTACTTTTAATACTTTAAGTACATTTTCCTAATGATGCTTTTTACTTTCACTTAAATAACATTTTCAGTGAAGGACTTTTACTTGTAACAGAGTATTTTTTTACAGTGTGGAATAAGTACTTTTACTTAAGTAAAGGATCTGAATTCTACCGCTGCAACTAAACCATGCCTGTAGCTGCCAGTATGGTTCGGTTCACTGCTGTTTCGGACACAAACACTTTTACTTAAAGCCTGACAAGTGGATTTTCGTGTAATATGTGATGTAGTGGTTCTCGTAATATCTCGAGAATCCAGCTGCAGTGCAAGGTAACTTTCACTGTGCTATGATAAAGTGATACATTGTCAAAGTCAGTTTGTTGTTCGTGGAGAGGAGCTCCTTGTGCAGTGACAGCCTACTGATTCTCGCATTACTAGACCTTCCTCAACAGCGCTGCAGAGGAGGGTCTGGCTAGTCCACACAGCATTCCGGAATAAGAGAAAAACGTGCTCTGGTTTATTGTCATGGCTTTAAACCAATCACAATTGTCGTGGGTGGGGCTAAGCACTGGACGGAGCAACGGTGCCTCTGCAAAATAGCCTTGGGAAGGAACTTGTTTTGGTGGAACGTGTGTACGTTCAAAAGTTGTTGCGGCACTGGAGCAATCCCAGAAGTGGAACGTCGTGGATATAGAGTTAGTCCTAGTCGTATTCAGCTTGTGAAACAAGTTGTAAAATGCCTACTGTGTTTCTGGAAGAGCTTTGTCAGGTCTGAGAAAATTAATCCCTAATGATTTCATCAGGGTCATCTGAACTTGGGGGTGTGGAGTTCATGTAAAAGATGTGGGTATTTACTAGTTAGGGAGGGTCTAATGAGAAGATACTTTACATACAGTATATTGATGTCTTTCAAGCTTGATCCATAACAGTGACTTCATGTCAGGATATCTCTGCCTCTGCTGCACATATTTTTAACCATTCTTGTTTAAAGCATTTCTTTCCATTATTGTGATCGTAGAAAGGGGAGACAGGCTTGAGCTCCCTTAAAAATGGTCTAAAATTGCCCATGAGTTGTTACAAATATTGGATAAAAATGATTTTTGGCTGATATTGTCTGGGAAACTGAGCCATTTTACAATTTTGGCGGTGAAAGAAAGTAACTGTAACATAACTATAACAACAGCAGCAATAATAGAGCTCAACATTGAAATTCCGGAAGTAAAAATCCAATTGATTTTCTCCATAAGGATTTAGATTATCAGCCATGATGTCTAAACTATCTGAGGTAGACTGACCATAACCTACATGGTTGTGAAACAGAAGTTTCTGCTCCTGTAGAAGCTAGAAGTCTGTTTAAAATCAACCTTGTTTTAAGAAAAATATGTTTTATCCACGATATTATGGAGAAAAACTACAGTACCCATAATCCCAAGCGAAACAGCAACGTCTCTGATTGGTCCCAGTCGCTATTGCCATAGAAATGTTTACCGTACCGCGAAACCGCGAACGACTAGAGCGAGCTTCTGCCATTGAAGTCTATGATAGTTTCTGTACACGGTCTTGTACCTTTCCCTCTTCGCCGTTTTCAAAAAGTTTTTTTTTGCGCCGAATCAAATGTTTTATGCTCACTATTCATCTCGTAGCTGGTTGGCTTTGTTCCAGACTTAAAACTCTTTATATAAGCAATTTTCAAAACGTCAATGAAACAATTGAATGGGGAAAAACACTGCCGGAACCAGAGCTGTTAAAAATGTGGGCGGTCACTGTTGAGCTCTATAGTAAGGGCCCCTTATAACTAGGATTGAACTAATTGCGTGCCAATGTACAATACAACAAGACCCAATTATTTCACACCACTAAGCAGGATTGTGTGTGTTTTTTTATGTGTCGAAACCACAGTGTAAAACTCTGAGGTAGTAGTGTTCGGTCTCAACCATTCCTGGACATGAGTCTGAGACGCCCCATGACCTCTGTCGAACTGTTTCCTCCTGCTCTGCCTGTCTTGATGATTAGCAGCCTTTAATGCAGATCCACGTAGCTGCATCAGAGGCCATTAGGAAGCTATCAAGACTATAATCCCTCTTCACCTGCAAAGTACAGAGACACCGAGGGAGGATGGATTACTGTACTGCTGCATATTCTCCTGCGTTCGGGCGTGTTAGCACTGTGTAGGACTGTCCTATGGTCCTCGCTAGTGGAAGGGTAGCGGGGGGGTGGTTGATGTTTGAAGGATCAATTCACCCAGATTGCAAAAGACCAAACAAAATATAACATACTTTTCACTTTTCCTCTGGGTAGATACAGTATGTCCGCCTCAAAATACATGAAAGACAACCCACTCGCCAAAAAGAGGCAAAATAACCGTTCAGGGGGCTGGAAACAAGAACTGTGTCTATGTTGTGCTACAGTGAGTGACTAAAGAACACGACAGGAGCGTGAAAAAGCTTGTGATTTCATGTCTGTTATGTAGATTAAAATGTTGCCGGTGTCATTCTCTGACCGATTTGTCCCATTGTTAAAACTAAACCTAAGCCTTTGGTTAACAACACTGAAAAACTACAGTTACACCAGAAGCTAGCGATTTCCTGTTAAACAAAAAAGGATCTTACTCTTTAAACAAAAAGGACAACCTATGTAGGAATCCTTTCCGTAATGTTGCCAGACACTTAGAATAATAATCTGAGCCTGTCAGTGGCAAAATTAACACTTTTAGTGGACGTAATTAAAGGTGTGCAATTGCCCCTTCACGTTACATTGCAGCTTGTTTCGCCTAGAAAAATAGGTTGGAAAAACACAGAATAAAACCTTTAACTATCTTGTCGCCAATCATGTATAAATATCTTTCTCACGACAGCTGTTTTCATCATTCATTCATTCATCAAGGAGCTGTAGTATGAGAACGTCTGATGGATCAATAGCAATCTGTTACACAGCTGATCTCTCTGAATCTGATCTTTATTGCACCGCAGTTTATTCATAAAGAATAGTTTGATGGAAGAGTTTGGAGATGCAGTCGATGACACAATACATTGCACTGTTCCCACTCACAGCTTTAACTGAGATATTTGGACATAGGTGTGTGTGTGTGTGAGTGTGTGTGTGTGTGTGTGTGTGTCAGATTAAAGTATTCTGGTCAGGTTTCCGCATGTCATTATGGAGTCCACATGGTCCAATATTTTCATTCATATTGTGCATCTGATGGAAAAAAAATTGCATGTTTTCTGTATAAATAGGTAGCCTGTGGACTTCCAGCGAGATGAGCGTTATGTTGTTTGTGTACTACAAGATGCATAGTGTCTGTCAAATGATTGCTTCCTCTAAGCTTTGTGCAGTAGTACACATTGCAAGCTTAAAAAAATAATTTGACAGTTTGTTTACCACAGTGAGCTTACTGTGCTTGTTTTATTGTGTGCAGCAGAGCAGGCAGACAGACAGGCAGCAGACAGACAGCTCCTTAAAACACTATCCAAGCATTAGTCAGCATTAGGCTGTGACTAATTTGTCATTATAATTTGAAAACACTACTGATGGTAAATCTGTATTACTGGAAGGAATACATTAAGTATCACTGTGTTCACTGGAATACATTTGACTTTTTTCCAGTTTGTGAGTCAACAAAATAAGGAGAAGAGAGGAGTGCGATATGAGCTTTAATGGCTCTAATGGCTTTAATTCAGCACAGAAAGTACACAAAACATGGAAATTTGAAATCTGTGTGACATATATATATATATATATATCTTTGTGGCTACATTTGAATCATTTCAGTCAGAAAGAAGGAATTGAGCATTAGTTTTAGTTCCATCCATGATGCTTAAATATTGCACATTAGGAAGAGGCTGCGCTGGTGGTTTTTAGCTACTAGAAATTGTGTTGATTTTATTGTAGTCTCACATTGCCAGACCTTTGTCCACAGCGCTGTGGAGGAGGGTCTGTCTAGTCCACACAGCATTCCGGGATGGGGGAAAAAAAACGTGCTCTGCTTTATTGACATTACTTTAAACCAATCAAAATCGTCTTGAGCGGTGCTAGGGGCCGGACTCAACGACGGTGCCTCTGCAAAATACCCTCGGGAAGGAACTTGTTTTGGTGGAACATGTGTACGTTCAAAAGTTGTTTTAGTCGTGGAACAGAAAACTCCAATTGGACAGATAGTCTAGCTAGCTGTCTGGATTTACCCTGCAGAGATCCGAGGAGCAGTTAACCATAATCCTCAGAAATCCAACAGAGTTTAAAATTCCAATACAAAGAAGGTGACAGACATCCGGACGAAAAAAAAAGAAATTTGGGGCAATCTAAAAAATTAAAATGGAAATGAAACGCCGGCGATATAGACTAATTTTATTGTAACCATTTCGTGAGGCTCGCCATTTGCTTTTAAATTGATTTCCATTTTCTTTTTGTGCAGAATTTCGGTAAAGTTAATATCAGTGAACCACGAATCATAGAAAACCACTGTATGGCCAACAGTAGCACCAAATCCTGAACTATGATATACGGCATGCACACGCAGTTTGTCTTTCACGATAAGAGTCCAGTTAACAGGTTGTTCGTCACTCTATAAATACAACACGCTGGCCATGTGAGCGCCATGTGACGATGTTGGAACCGTGGTGTCAGCAGGAGGGGAGGGAAGCTGCTTAGGCCGCTGTGCACTGACACCAGCCGTGTGTCACTCTGGAGCAGCAGGGATGCTGCTCAGCTCTTAACCAATAGGAGTGCTCCTTCCCGGTGACATGTACAGCTCAGTGCTACTGCTGATTAGAAGAAAAGCATTACCTGGCCATTTGGAAAACATGGTGCAGCAGTTGTTCTGGAGCAAACGCACACACACTCTCCATTGGTCTCACACACATACAGCAGTTCAGAGTCCAGATGGACAAATATCCATGATAGTTTAGAATTTTATTGGATAACATGAGTATTAAATGTTCCAATAATAGAGATTAGTTTCATACACTTTACATAATCTGTGTAATCTTCTTATTTTTGGCTCAGAATATTTTTGTTTTTTTACATGTTCTCTTTGCATCTTTGGAAGTGAGGCTCACACACAGAGACACACACACACACACACACACACACACACAGACAGACAGACACACACACACACACACACACACACACACACACACACACACAGTGAAACAGGATTGTTTCATTTCGATTGAAAGTCGGTTGATTGTATTAAGTGCTTCTGGCTAGACATGTTGGTAATTTCACAATTGGTCAAAGCAATAATATAGACTACAACAAGGTAAAACACGTATATATTCTATTATCATTCACACAGTTTGTCCTAATATTTAAAATATGAGTGAGTTTGGATGGAACCAACAGTGAGTTATGACTGTTAAGACCTGTTCATGGACAGACACACACACACACACACACACACACACACACACACACACACACACACACACACACACACACACACACACACACACACACACAGTATGACTTAGGAGTATGGCTTAATCTCCTTTGGAGCTTTTACCAGGACTGCTGCTGCTGCAAATAGACTAACTGTTGGCAGGTTGGATAGTCTGTCCTTTCCACTGTCTGACCTGCAGAAGAGAGGAAGGAAGGGGTGGGGGTGGGGGGGAGGGGTGGGGGTGGGGGGGCAATTACAGTGAGAACACAGTCCAATAAGATTTTTATCTAATGACAACATTACTTTTTTTTACCAGTTCAAAAAAGGTGCAAACTGTGCACTGCAACTGTACTGTCTCTGACTGCACTGTTTTACAGTGATCAGCTGAGCAATTGAACCCATTTATTCAAAAATTAGGTTCAAATTGTGGAGTTTCCAGATATAAAAAAAAAACTTAAGTTTAGGATAGGAAATAATGTGTAACTCATGTAGAATTTCCCATCTGAAAAAACCTTAAAGCCCTAAAACAAATGTAATTATTATGTCTGTTCTCAACGTGGGCTCTTTAGTATTTATTAATATTGTTTACAGATGAATTTAGAATAATGATCAGGATCCAAATAGGTATGAGGTATACAGTTTATTGTATCAGTTTGGTATATTTCAGTGAACCACTTCATTAGTAAAGAGGAAATGATTATTTTGGAGTTGTGTTGTAAAATCTAAATGTAAACCAGCCTGTTGCTGAGCAGAAGATCATGATGTTTAAGCTCATGAATGATGTATCGGGCTATAATCATAGTTCTTTATATGTTGCATTTAATATCTATATCTGTCAAAAAAAGATAGAACCATATATAATATCATACAATGACTTTACAACATCTTGGATTTTGGAAAATACTGATTGACGTTTTTCACCATTCTGACATTTTATAGACCAAAAAACGAATCCATTAATCAAGAAAATAATCGATAGATGAATCGACGGTGAGAATAATCGTTAGTTGCAGCCCTATAGTAATCATAAAAGAATAGGGTGAGAACATGTAGGTGTGTGTGTAGTGTATACTGTATATGTCTGGGTGTAATGTCACATGCTTTACATTCCTTCAGCATCAAGTGAGCAAGAGACGTTTGCTGGTTAGGGCAGTCGGTGGTTAACCGCATAGATGAAACACTTAACAGCTGTAGATGTTATACTGTTGATGAATGTCATAAATGTCTTTGAAGTACAATAATGTGGATTCTACATTCTGTGATCACATTTTGCCTCGACCAGTACAATCACTTTTTACAAGCATCTGAGCACTATGAAATTCAGGTTTGCCATGGGGGATGAAAATACTTTTCAAGATCATTTTTGAAACAACCTGCGCCTTATTTTCACAGTTTCAGCCATTGTTCTATTCATTGTTATTGCTATTGATTGAGCATCATTAGTGAGATCTGGGAACAGAGTGACTCGACTAAACACTTTTTAACAGAGTGCATTGGTTAGTCAGCATGGCTGGGGACCATTTGAACAATATTCATCTAAACCACTTACTTTATGTGTATGTTCAAATCAACAGGACTATTAAAGTTATTACTGAGACTGCCTGTCAAAAGAAGCCTACTTCCTGCTTTGGCTTAATGCTATTATTTTGTGCTAGTATTTTTGTATGCACATCTGGGTGATAACCGGTGTGTTTGCTTATATTTCCATCTGCACATAAGCAGTTTATGTAATGTGGTTAATTTGGGGGAATGGCGTGACTTTTGCCTTAGTAAACTCTGACAATATTTGGATTGGATGAGGCTGCAAATCTGGCATCAGATTAGGTAAAACATATTTTTTACATTATTTTTAGGATTGTAGTTCTGTACATTCAGATTTTCAAAGAAATGTTGGCCTATGTTCCTGTTATACAGTTGTTTAGTTTCCCTCATGTATTGCACTGTGAATCCGTTGTCGCCTTGTAGTACTGTGCATGCAAGGAATGATCCGCAACTAGCCGTGTGGTGACAGAAAAATAACACGTAATGTGAAGGCAAGTTACCCCACACAAGCTTCTTGGTCAACTCGAGTTTATTTATATGGCACATTTCATACGACAGGCGTAAACTCAACGGGCTTCAAAATAAAAAGCAAGTAAAAAGAACCAGGCACAAATCATGCTGATAAAAACCAAATGAAATAGTATTACAACAAAAGTAGATTAAGATCAGCAGATAATATCGTTATTATTAAAAAAGGAAAAATAATGATTAAAAAAATACTCATTCTAAGATAAGATATGTACTAGTTAACCACACTTTTGACCCGTTAACCACACACTTTAAACTAGGGATCGACTGATACTGGTTTTTCGAGGCCCGATACCAATCTGATTATTAGTAGTTAATGAAACCAATAATTGATATTTGGAACCGATATGCATATACAGTGAAAATAAAAATCTTTAAGTCAAAATTAAGATTTTGGAATGTTACAAACTCCAGCACAAAACTTTTTTTAAATGCTTTAAGCAATTATTGAATACATTAGAAACTTTCAACATAATCCCCAGTAACAGAGAGTCGGTGTTGTGGGTGGGACATGAAGTCAGACTCAGTGGTGAGGGAAACCAAAGAAAAGGGACAGACACAGAGCTGTAGTGGAGCCAAAGTCGCACACTTTTTTTAATTAATTAACTTTATTGGTTATCGGTCAAATTAAACACTGATACAGATCATCTGCAAACTGCCAAAAAAACAATAATCGGTCTATCCCTACTTTAAACCTACCTAACGATAAGCTTGGGGGAAAAAAATATTTTTTTAAGTCTGCTTTTGAAAGAAGATACTGTTGGAACAGACCTTAGTTCATGTGCTAGATAGTCCTTCCAAAGAGTAGGACTAAATTACTGGAGGCACCCTAAGCTGATTAAGAATTGATTTCTTGGTATAGTGAGGAGACATTAACTTGATGATCTAAGGGATCTGACACATGTGTATTCACGGCAGCGACGCAGGAAGGAGCTAATGACCTTCATGGTTGCATTGGCGTTGAGCTCTCTCTTTGTTGATTCACTAATTAGCAATCATTTCAACACTTGCACGCCTTTTCAAATGCATTGTGAAACCCTGAGTGAAATTCAGGACACCACAAAAGTCAACAGTGAGTCATTGGTGGTGTGTGTGCAGTGTCTCCATCAGCATTGTCCGGGGAGCATGTTTTCAGCAGTAAGGAGCTACTCAGATGTCTTTAGTGCTTTCAGAGCGTAGCAGAATGATGTGTATTCACTAATGTACTATAGCTTTCCAATATCGAATGCTTTCCTTCAAATGAGAATGATGTCTCGCTCCAGCAGGAGAGAGGGCGATCCAAAGTGGTTTGCTGTTAACTGTAAATCTTTTGTTGGCAAATGTCTCCATGTCAGACTGTCAGTGGGAAGGAGCGTACCGCAGCTTACACGCTGCCAGACTGTCTTTTCTTTCTTCACTACTTTATTTGTCTTCAGTTTAGGAGCGACATCGGTGATATTTCCTGCAGCTGACTAATGTTAACATCTACTGGATGGCTGTGCAGAAGCATTATGGTGGATTACAAGAATGTTTTATTTTTTTTTTATAAATCAGAGGAGAGTACTTACACATGCAGCTACCTACACGTTCATTCTAACGTCTAACTTTTGTCAGTTAGCCTTGCCTCACGTGACATGGAGTTGGGAGGTTTAATTCTGCAGTGGAAGAGAATCCGAACAAAAGAGATCACTCTCTGCCCTGGGCACAAACATTATTCTGCATAAGTAATCAGAGATGTGGACTTGAGACTTGGACTTGAGTCTACTTGAGTCACCATTTTGACGACTTGAAAAAAATAAATGACTTGAGACTCAAGTTGGACTTTAAAGTTAATGACTTGAGACTTGATTTGACTTGAGGCATGATGACTCGCTGACTTGCGTGTATTCATAAGTTTAAATGTTAGCCGTTAAATATAGAATAATATCACTTAATGTTGTCACATTTCTATCTAAATATCAAGCATGCTATGCAGCTGTAGCAGCGCAAACTGTGAATCATGATTGGACGACTCAGAAAGCTCCCCCATATGTTATACAAACCAGCCAATCATTTTATTAGTTTGCCTACTAATACCTTATCTTTTCTCTTTATAAAGACTGCATACTACAGGTAATAGTGCTTTATCTTGGGTGAAAAAAAAGTGACTTGATTTGGGACCTGACTTGGCTTAAGCTAGGACTCGATTTGACTTGACATAACCTGTGTATTGACTTGACCCCAAAAGAACAACTTGAGACTTGCTTGAGATATGGACCAAATGACTTGAGACTTACTTGGGACTTGCCAATTGCCAACCCTGCCAATCTCTCGCTCCATCGTCCCCTCACTCGCAAACGAGAGCCCGAGGTACTTGAACTCCTTCACTTGGCGTAAGGACTCATTCCCTACCCGGAGTAGGCACTCCATTGGTTTCCTGCTGAGAACCATGGCCATAAACATAAAGCTCCAACTCCGAAAACACATCTCTTAAATTGTAAATGTGGTTTCCTGCAGATAAGGAGGAGGTCACTGAGTCACAGCAGCCGTGTATCATAGATAACCAGTGTGTGCAGGTGCAAAAGGTTTTTTCTGATGAGCCTCAGTGTATGTGCACTTGTTCCAACATTACGTTGTGTAATATAAGGTCACTAGATGTGTTTGACTCAGGCTGAGGGTCCTGTCAGAGCTGCAGCCAAATATCTGACTCTAATTAGCATCTGATGGCGGTTATCCTTAAATTAAACCAATCTAACAATGAGCACAATGAACAGTCTCTCTGCTTATTTCGCACATCTTTTCGACATTTTGTATAGCCTATATATTTTTGGTAAAGTAAAAATCTGGATTATTGCTCTGTGAAATATTTTGTCTTTGGAATATTTGTTATTTCACAAAGATCACAAAAAAATGGTCTCTACACAGCAACAAAGAGTCATCAAATTACCTTAAACTAGCGGATCCACAGCAGAGCAGCTTCCATTGTGCTCCAGTGTAGGTGGGCAGTGATCACTCTGCCTAGATGGCTAATAACATAGCATGTCTGGCTAATTTCAGCCCAGAGTGTCACACCGACCAGCCAAATGCTTCTCTTTGGAGTAATTACTATAATTCTGACTCTTCCGTGTCTCTGTCTCCATCTAAGACTGAATACCATTCAGATCCTAATGATACACTGAGTTTGTCTTGTTAACCACTTAGTCAGGTCTCTAAATGTTGCATGTAGTCTCCATTTCTCTCTGTAGCAATAAAACCAGTAAAATCAAAAGCACTGAGGACAGCTCACATTTCCTGTCTGAACTTTCCATCACATAGTTTGAGTCAGAGGGAATTAAGTCATGGATCTTCACAATCCTACCTACAGCACCTTTAACTACATGTTTAAAACTGTGACCATTACGTTCTCTGGTTTAGTTATGTGGACGGAAAACGCTCCTGTGGCTCGTATTAGAGGGTATAAACAATCTATATCGTTGTATGGTTTGGAGGACTTTTTGGTAAGGTATTACTCTCGCATTGCCAGATCTATCTCCACAGCGCTGTGGAGTAAGGTCTGGCTACACCACGGATACATTCTAGGAGAGTGCTCTGCAAAAAATTCTTGGGAAGGATCTTGTTTTTGGTGGAACATTTGCATCCCGCAAAAGAAAATGCCACATACAATATTAAATGACGTTAACTGTTCACACAATACAGTAATGTGAGCTATTTAAATTAGCCGGATACATGGTTAAACCTCATTAGCTCTTACCAGTGTATCTCTGTGTGTACTTCGTCCATAGCAATCCTTCTAAATGGTCCCAAAACGTCCCAGTTAGTAAATTCCCTAAACATATTCTTTGTAAATCTTTAAAATCATTTCCCACGTAAGAACCAAGCAGGCCTGCCTTGTTGCACGATCCAAATGTTTTTTCAAACCTTGCCATAGCTAGCTCGAAGTTTGTTCCATAGAGAAGGGATTTTGAGAACGCAGAAACCGGTGCCTCAAAACATCTGCTGCATCCAGTGAGCAGAACAGGAGACCTGATTGATGCTATCGGGCGTTTTAACATTGCATTGAACTGAAGAGGGTCACTATAAACAATCTGCTCCCCGTGTTAATCACAGTGAATACAGAACAACATAATTTAGTCAATATGAGCACAACCTCAGAGTAACAACGGATGAAAACAATATAACTGGTGAGAGCAGCAGCTTTGTAGATGACCTGGGTTGCAGAAACAGCAGCTGTCCAACAGATCCTGTCCCTGTTGTTCCAGAAATACCTCCACATATCGATCAGGGCATGGGTTTCTCTGCCCAGGCACTCCCTTCATCCATTCTTTCATTTTGTCTTGTGTTTTTTTTTTTCCCCTGTCCATTTCTCTGATTTCCTACTTCCCCCTGTTCATGTTGACCCTGGCTGGGACATCCACCCCCACCCCACGCTTCATTGATTCATAGCAGTCTGTTGTTCAGGGGTAGATACTCTATGTCTACAACTTTGCTGTTGATATTTATGGTGTCCCCAGAGGATGAATTGTAGTTTTTTTGTTGAGCCCCTGACCTGTCTGATAGCATCTACTGAGCCAAGACAATGAACCCTTTCCATTTTTAACACGCCATGACATTGGAGAACATTGTATGTTCTTAGTAGGCTGTATGATGTTGTATTGATGATAAGACACAATCATTCAATTTAATTTAAAATTAATTTTAATTATAGTGTCAATCATAACAGCTGCATCTCAACACACATTATGGATAGAGTAGGTCTAGACCAAAGGAAACCGATATTTCAAACTCCCATTTCAATTCTGGCTCTTGGGTGGCCATCTGGAGGGGGGGAGGCGGGCAAGAGAGAGAGATTAATAACAATTATAGCAATGGGCCATTATGGGAAGTTATGAACATATACATGGATAACGAGACATAGAGATACAGACACTGTGTAGAAACTGTGTATTAAATCCCATGTGAAATATATGTGTTGCTAAAGGTACAAATGGTTTGGGTGAGTGCAAATTTATGCTTCTAGTATATATATATATATATATATATATATATATATATATATATATATATATATATATATATATATATACACACACCACACCACCCAGTGTGACACCAAAGACATCCAGTGCCTTAAACAAAATAGGCAAAACTAAATAATTAAATCCGATAGTATCATCCTGTCTTTTAAAATGGTGAAGACTGTTTTAATCAAGAGTTTCTTTTTCATAATTAGCCCACTTTATTTCTCATAAAAAAAACATATTTTTTCTTTTAGGGGCAGAAAAACATTAGGATTCATTCTTCTGGGGACCATAAATATATATTGCACATATTACCTGGGTATCCAGTCATTCAATTGAGTCTGTCAAGGATCGGCATTTAGGGGGGAAAGGTCACCAAAGTGATTAAGAAGCCCACAGTAGAATATTGATCATAATCACAGAAAAGAGTGAGACGAAGGCACAGAGCGGCATTAACATTGACTTTCCCCAACGTTTATCTCCATTAGATAAACTGTTTCACCAGGACTAAATGTGTTTCAGCTGAGTCCAGTTCATTTAACTCAAGTTGTTACTGAGCAGTTGAATCTTAAATGTGGAGCCTCCATTAATTCTTCCTCCACTGCACAGCTCCTAAAGCAGCTTGTGTGTTCCTGGTACTGCTTTAAATCTGCCCTGGGTGCCAAGGTCACAGCATTTGGCAGCCATTAAGCCATTAAGACGCTGCAAGGTGGACACACTTTGTCCACCCTGCGTTACACCTGCCCTCCACTTCCCTTTGTCCT
Source organism: Perca flavescens (assembly GCF_004354835.1). Lineage (NCBI taxonomy): Eukaryota > Metazoa > Chordata > Actinopteri > Perciformes > Percidae > Perca > Perca flavescens. The sequence continues at coordinate 29,108,430 of NC_041342.1, forward strand.
GTCTCTCTGCGACTTTCTATCTGTCTTCTCTCACTCGTTTTTTTCTCCCTGTTTTTCCGATTGCCTCTTTTTGCTTGCGTTGCAGTGTTGTCTAAGAAGTCAGTTTGTTTGTCAGAAACCAAGTCCCGCGGTCTAAATGAGGATTATGAAGCAGCAGAAATACTGTACACTGTGTAATGCTGTAATGCGCTGTGTCCTTTGACATGTCTCCGATAGGCCAGACGGTCCATCATCCGGAAATGGCTGAGACAATCTTTCCATCATGTGATTTCACGGGAACTGACACTCTCTATTGCGTCTTAGGGACAGTTGTCATAGCAGAATGGAAAGAAAGTGCATATATATAAAGATTAGTAAATGTTCTCCCTTTCTTACCTGATCATTAGGTTTACCTGCACATCAGTCACACACAGTGTTTGCTGTCACTGCTGCTCAATCCATCCCAGCAGCATCTAAACAAATAACTTGACTTTGAATATGATACAAGGACAGATGAGTAAGTGGAGAACCAAAAGGGACAATATACATTTTTTCAAATGATTGGATCTTGGGTGGATAAATGGATCATCTAGAGACATAATAAAGAAGTACAATAATCAATCTGTACATACAGTATAATTATCTTTTATATTTTAAATGTTTCACTTAGTAATGTTTATGTATTGATCATAATTACACACTGAGAAAATCTTCCATTATACTCAAAACTTCATACACTCAATGGTTACATAATATGTAACCATCTGTTTTTCTGTCCTAGGTTCTGAATTATAAACTAAAAATTAACCTATTTGGTTAACAGAGTGATATCAGATTATTTCACTTATTATTTATTTATTTTTTTTACAAGTTTTTGTTGTTAAGGGGATAGTATGATAACATTATATTTGAATTGAAAATGCATGTATTTGCTTTCCATCCACTCTGAAGCGGGCCATTCCAAAGTACAGCGGGTGCTTAAGGTGAAAATAGTTTCTAGACAGCAGAAAATACATAAATGGTATTGTATATTATAATTATTCTTATTAATATTAATCAACTACAATTTTCTTACTGGTTACTTGGGAGATTGATATTTGACATAAAATATGAGACCGCCCATACGGTATTGCTGTTACTTAGTACATCTATAGGTAATTGTCTTTTATCAGCTGGTGCTATATCAAATAAACGTATTATTATATTATCTCCAAACATGTCATCTTGTCAGGAAAAAACGCCTTATATAAAGTTGATGCTCATTTTATTGCCTGAACTTGTTTCCACCTAGTTCAGGCTACATTTGTACCAACATTTTTAAGCACTCAATCGGACATTTTGCTAAAATCAGGGAGCGTATGTTTGAATTTCCTGATACAATCCCTCTCAGTTGTAATCAGCTCACCAGGTTTTCATAATGACTTACCATCACCAATTATGTGTCAGCACACAGTGAGCACGAGGCACCCCAGTCTCTGTTCAAAACAGCATCTCTCACTGCTTCCTGTCCATCATTATGAGTCTGTTTTGACATTTTCATTTTTTTCTGACCTTTTCGTATCATTTCATATTGGTATAAAGCTTTTCTTAGGGGTTTACAACTATTGATTGACTCTTCCGGTTGGGGGAGGAAAGAGTGAGTAAACACTTCTAACCTCTCTCTATCCTTTCTATAGATAGCAACACAATCCTATTACAATTATCCTGAAATGTCCTAGCAAGAGCTGCAGAGAGAAGACTCAGATCGCACATGCTTCGGCTATGGCACTTGGCTAGGACATGCAGGTTTTTTTTAGGGAGTGGTGCTGAATCCCCTTAGTCAATTTTCTATGTGATCTGTACTGTGAGAACTAGGACTTCTGTGGCTTTAAATGAGCCAGGAGCAGGAATAAATAGGGGCAAAATGTTCATAAATCACCTGTGAAATTGAATATTTAGGGGCAAAAACTATAACTCACTCTGTCCACATTTTACTCAGCAATTTGTAAAATATTCATGTTTGAATGTCTGCTGGCCCTGCAGGTGACCAATTCCTTCCAGTGCATTGCGGGAAGAAATCGACTAATCAGTTAAAAGAGTCTGGTTCAGCAGTTATCACACAAGAAACAGCAAGAGATGGGAATACCGACCTCACAGAAAACAGAAGTTCAAAAAAGTCTTGTGCAAACTGACCAGCAGTGGTAGATTGTATTTTAAAGAGATATTCCAGGGATTTAGTATTGTACTTTCATTAAGTCAGGTGGGGGGGGGGGGGGGAACTCACAAGAGACAGATTAAAAAAACTGATGCAACAGAGGCCAAAAGACAAGATTTTCAATCAAATTCCAAAAATGTTGGTTTGATTCCCATCTTACTTCCTTTCTTCCTTCCACTTCCTTTGTCTTTGTAACTGACTCAATGTCATTGTAAATGAGGGCGACCCCTCAATGGTCTGAGTATAAATAAAGGTTGAATGAATGAATGAATGAATGAATAATGCAGCTTGATAGAATCTTTCATTAGACCCTTCCTGCCTGGTAAATGCCTACATCTTTCAATCTCCACACACCTCCAGTTTGTAAGCTTGTACATTTTCAGCCTTCAAGCTCAAGGTGAGATAATAACCCTAACCCATAATAAAAATAACCCTGATGACGTAATCAGGGTTATTTTCTCAGACTTGGCAAAGCTCCTTTAGAGAAACAGAAAACATATCGTATCCTTACCTTACCTTACTCTTAGAAAAAAAATGTAGGAGTCTTAAAGTTAGAACTGACACAGCCCTTATTTTTTTTTAGAAGTTTGTCCTAGCTTGGCCAATTAAGAGCTATGAGGTTTGCAGCCAATGTGCTCTTCATTAGATTCCATTTTTGTTATATTTGTTCTATTTTGCAATCAGAGGTCACAAGTTGAAGACGGTTCAAGGTGACTGTCACTATGCATAATATGATGCAGTCTTCATTAATTCCATTTATTAATTAATTGAGCTGATTGATGTGCTATGAAAGCAGCCATGAAGGTTGAGGTTGGCCAGTATCCCTCAGTGAAAATGTAGCCTATGTTGCAGTGAATCGGCCCCTGCACTTCTCCATTGGTATAATTGAGATTGACAGTGGCACTGAGTTCAGTAAGCTCTGCATGCAGTGACTGATACTAACAAAACCAAATTACATTTACCTGTAATAAAACTAGGCTGAAACATTTTATTTTTCAAATTATTGTCAACCAACTTTGTCACAAAAACCCTTGTAAAAGCTTACATCTGGTTTTAGAAAAACTTAGTCTAAAAGACTTTTTGGTTCACCTAATTATAAAGATCAACCAGTAGACCAGAGGCACATCCTGGCAAAATTTATGGAAATTCGCTGATTGGGCTACTAGGTGTCACACAAATCAACCACTGGTTGAGGGGCTGTAGTTATGCACAACAGGTGTGAGTTAAATGCTAATGTCAGCAAGCTAACATGCTCACTATAACAATAGTAACATGCTGATGACTATGCAGATAACTACAAAACGTGCACCTAGAGTACAGCTAAAGGCTGATGAGAATGATATTAGTTTTGTAATTTTTTGGTCATAAACCAAAGTATAGGCACTAGATGAAGACTTATGGGAAACCAAGGTCCTTTCATTTCATCCTGTGGGGAACTGGAGCGTGTTAATCAAAATTGTATAGCAGCCGATTCAATTGTGCTGACATTTTACTTTGAACCAAAAGTGATGAAAAGTCAGGGGATCCCCAAAGTCATAAGTACGTATCCTCTAGGGAACCTGACAAACAATTTAACAGTTGTGGAGGCATTTCAATCCAAACCAAAGTGGTGGACAGGCCGGCCAACATTGCCGTCCCTAGAGCTATGCATCTAGGGGGGCTAAAAACTACTAAAACTAACTTTTTGCATAGCACAGGCCTACTGGCACATTGGAAATGACCAATGATCATAAGCTCTGCATCTTTTTATGTGTCTAGGTAAATATTTATAGATATGTATGAAACTAAAAATATGCTTAGCTAATACAGTAACCCACAATCTTGTTTTTGTCTTGCAGTTTCTGGCTATGATCTCCATCCTATTCATCATCATTTCCACCATCTCGTTGTCCCTAAACACCCTGCCGGAGCTCCAGGTGGTAGATGAATTCGGCCAGTTCAATGATAACCCCAGCCTAGCCCATGTGGAAGCTGTTTGCATTGCCTGGTTCACCATGGAGTATGTGCTGCGCCTGCTCTCAGCACCCAACAAATGGGATTTCATCAAAGCCCCACTGAACATTATTGATTTGCTGGCTATCCTGCCTTACTTTGTGACCCTCTGCCTAACTGAGTCTAACAAGAGCGTTCTGCAGTTCCAGAACGTGCGCCGTGTGGTCCAGATCTTCCGAATTATGAGGATCCTGAGGATCTTGAAGCTAGCCAGGCACTCGACAGGACTCCAGTCATTGGGCTTCACTTTGCGAAGGAGCTATAATGAGTTGGGTCTACTGATCCTCTTTTTAGCCATGGGCATTATGATCTTCTCTAGCTTGGTGTTTTTTGCTGAGAAGGACGAGGACGCCACCAAATTCACCAGTATCCCTGCCTCCTTCTGGTGGGCTACCATTACTATGACCACTGTTGGTTATGGAGACATCTACCCACAAACCCTGCTGGGCAAGATTGTAGGAGGGCTCTGCTGCATAGCAGGTGTGTTGGTCATTGCCCTTCCTATCCCTATCATTGTCAACAACTTCTCTGAGTTCTACCGAGAGCAGAAGAGGCAGGAGAAGGCCGTCAAGAGGAGGGAAGCTCTTGAGAGAGCAAAACGGAGTGGAAGCATTATTTCTATTAACCTAAAAGATGCTTTTGCACGCAATATGGAACTTACAGATGTGTTGGTGGAAAAAAAAGAGGACAGTAAGTGTCCTGTGGACAATCGGCCATCACCTAGCCGCTGGAGCTACCACAATAACTACTCCAATGCAGAGGTGGGTAGCCCAGGCAAGTCCCATTACAGGGAAGTGGCTCAGCTGGGGTCCCCTGAACGAGTCAAGACTTCATCTGATAAAACTTCCCCTCAAAACCTAAGCGCAAAGCGACTGGAAGACGCTTACAATAAGACTGCAACCATCCAGGAGCAGCAGGAGAACATTACAAAGGAGCAGATGGAGATGAAAACGTTATCTTCAACTCAAGCCCGACAAACTTCGTCTGAAGTAAACATTTCCAGGAAATTCTCTAATGTCGCTGAGGAGTTTTCAGTGGAAAGAGGAGAAAGAAGCTCTCTGCTCCCAAGTGCTGAAGGGAGTCAAGCTGGAACTAGAAACCAGCGCATCCCCCCTCCCTTGGATCTAAGTCAGATCAGCACCATGGAAGTGAGCAAGGGCCCTGACAGCATCCAGCCAATGACCATCATTAAAGAGGGTTTGTATGAGTTTCTGTCTAGCCCCAAAGCAAGCGGGACTAGAGATATGGGTTTGGTGCCACAGAGCAAGGAAAGCGTTGGGGTGACTTATGACAGCAACTGCAGTTCCTTGCAAGATTACAGCAGCCCTATAAAGCCAAGAGCCCACAAGGTCGACTTCATTGGATCCAAAGATGACGTGCTAATGGTGCTGATGACACCTGTAGCGAAACAAGCCTCCGCTGGCTCAGCCAAGCTAGCTCAACTGCTTTCTGACGACATGGTTTCCAGGTTCTCCCCCTCTTCTACCTCCGTAACCCAGGAAGCTAAGTCTCCGCTGGCGATTCTGCAATCTCCGTGTCCGGCCCAGCAATCTGTCAGTCCAAGCAACCCCCAGGGGGGAGGTGAGAGCTCAGTAGCCAGGAGATTAGAAGGTGAAGGACAGCTCACAAGCTTAAGCCACCAGGGGACGAATCACATGGAAAGCTCTGCTGTCGGCTCAGGCAACAATGCTAGCCCACTTTCCAAAGCCAGCCCCCTCAACTGCACCCAGGAGTTGGCATTTATGGAAGGAGGGGAAGAAGGAGAAGGAAGAGAGGGAGCAGAACAGAGTGGGGAGAAACGAGAAAATCACATTGTTCTAGACAGAAGCGCCACACCACCCTGTGAAACGAGCATGTGAGCCCAAAGAGTAGAGAAAAGTTCACAAACAGGGACGCCAAATGGATGGGTTGAGTAAAAGGTGGACGGGATGGATGACAGCAACTACCCAGAATAAACCGGAACAACTAGTACCCGGTGTGGGCTCTGCACCTGTTAACAAAGACAGTGCAGAAACACACCAAAGTGTTAACAAAACTATCATTACAGTTGTAGTTTTTCTGGAGCGACCTGTCAGATCCCACTATAGACTTTTGGACTCTCATCTGATTTTTGACATGTCCTGAAACAGACACCTCTGCAGTGTTTGTCATATGGCTTTATTACATCGAGGGAAGTCAGAAGCACATGCACACACATGTCTGGATACTATCTGAAAGACACTGTCTCACGCCAGTGTTGTTGACTATTATTTGTAGACCAGACTGATATGCTGCAGAGCAAAACAGTGACAACTAATAAATCTCTAGGGCTCAGATGTGAGCATAAACGAAGCCTTGTGTAAATGAGAATATTTACGACTAAGAGAGAGGGAGAGAGAGAGAGAGAGAGAGAGAGAGAGAGAGAGAGAGAGAGAGAGAGAGAGAGAGAGGGAGTTTCATTTACAGTCTCCCATTGCTTGCTATTTAGGCCTATTTCTTATGATGGACTAATAATAATAACACCAATAAAACCAATAAAATACAGAAGGTGGAAGGAAGTAATACTTTTTACAATTGTCTAAGCTAATTTCATCTCGTACAAGACTTGAGTCTTTATTCCATACCATGGGTCTTGCTTACTCATCATTCTCTCAGTCTAGGTATTTCGATATTGTAATTGTACCCAGATCAAACACAAGCACATGACACTCTTGGGACTTGTATCACTACATTGGACACAAATAGCATCTGATGTGTCTCAGTTTCTGTTTGTTTTTTTGTTTTTAATTTTTGTCTCTCCTTTTTCTATAATACCTGAAACATGGTCTTAAAGGTGAAAAGGGAATAGAATAGGGATGCAAAGTCTATTGTGCTTATAGAACACTGTTTGCACACACTTCTAGAATAAAAAATTCTGAAAAATAAATAATGAAAACCGCTTAGGAAACAGAACTATATACTCATAAAGAGACGGGTGAAATGGGCAGATATATAAGGACATAAAGGAAAGTGCACAAGAGTGGACAAATTCACTGATCGCTCATGTGTGGGTCATCTCAAACGGGCTCTCCTCCTTCAGTGTCATGCATTTCTATGTGTCATAACAGGCTGACGTACATTAGGAACCTCCACATATGGCTGAGAAGTGCAACTTTCTTTTCCCATCCTTTATCAAAACATTGACCGGCCACTTGTTTAATGGTGGATTCAGGCAGTTGACGAAGAGCACCCAAACCCACAATCTCTTTTAGTCTCTGTGAGACTACTGTTTTATTAAAGGATCATTCCAGTTTACTACAACTTTGGTCTTGTTTTGTAGTTTTGATCTTCTTTTCTATCAGTAATAATAACACTGTGCTCACCAATTTAATAGCTGAGATCTAGCAACACGGTCACATCGATAAAAAGAAGACCAATGGGTCAAGAAACATGAGCAGTCCAACCATCAGACAGGTTGAAAACAAACATGTTAGTCAAACTTTGGAAGAGAAAACAAAGACGAACATCCATCACAGTTTACACACCCACCACTATACTTAGGCCCTCAGTATGCTTCAAACAAAGTACCTGTCTGATTTGAATGGGGGAGGAGGCTACATCCAGCCATTTTTGTAACTTTTCCAAACCGCCGACCTGATATTGGCCATATTGGCCATATTGGCCCCAGTTTTCGGTATTTAACCCTAGCCTTTAATGCAGCTGTGTACACAATTAAGTGGTTAAGATATTTTGGATAAACTGTTGGGTTTGTTTCTGTCTGATGATCCGTCTGATGACTGTCGCCATGTTCTCAGACCTCAGCGATTAACTTGGGGAGGATGTTATCATAACCTATAGGAAAGATGGACAAAACTACCGAAATAAGACCAAGTGGTAATAAACAAATACACTATTATTTGAGGGAGGAGGTGCAGATACACCCCACTGAAGGAGGTGGTCCCTGAATTCATGTGACTATACGCACACCGTTTGTACTGCTTTTCCCAGCACATATTCATTCATGACTGGGGGGAGATAAAGAGAAAGAATGTGTCTGTGTGGCTTGTTTTGCATGGCTGCTGATTGTATTGTAAAGGCAGTATAAGAGTGCCCTCTAGAGGCATTCTTAAGGCACTTGAATGAAAGAACTTGTTGCCTCTTTAGCACACTGTGTAATTTTATTTAATGGATATATTTTTATTAGATCAGCTGATTTGAATGCATGCTGACATGTTTAAACGCACATTTAATTGTGTGCACAATGGATTACTCACACACAGTGCAGTGGGTGAGTGTGTAGTTCTTTCTAGATGAAGATGTCATATTTTTGTTTGCAATTGAAACTAATTCATTACATTTCCTTAAGAGGAACTTGGAGCTGTTGTTGGAGTGTTGTTGTTAACATCTCAGTATATTTAAAAATGGGTGCCTTTTCATAAATAGATAATTTATGAGAAGGTGAAAAAAAACCTGTACAATAAGGCCAGATTTGGTCTTTTTTTTTGTTTTTATTTTCTCTCATTTATCTCTGTTTAGTTGATATGTTTATATGCAAATCCTCAGGTTCTCAGGGTTTGCATACCTTTACAGCTATGTGTTCTCTAATCAACTCCAGTCAGTTTTCTAGTTTTCATGCAATATAGCTTACGGTTCTAACCTCACTGTGCCACAATGTCATTTTTTTTCAGAAAATGAAACTTTTTGTGGAAAGCAGTGGCTTCAGTTGTGTTCAGTAGTGACTTAAGCTTGGATCAATTTTGGTGCAGCAGTACCGTATACTGTATATTTTCAATTGCAGCACTGTACTAAATGGACAGTGACATTTAATAGGTGTTGATTAACCACAACAAAGATGGTTGCCACCCAAGCATGTGGAAAATGATCACAGTAAGGACATGTGACAGCCACATCATGTTCTGTACAGTAGCTTTAGAAATGCAGTGTGAGATAAAAACATGACTCCTTTTTTTTTTTATAGATCTTGTAAGTGGAAGTGTTGGGGAGCGCTAATTTCTAATTGTATTCACACAATTAGCCTTGCCAGTCAAGGCTGTTGATTTGAGTGCTTTACTGAGCACAGCGTGATCTCACGGCAAATCTCTTTCTTATAATAATGGAGAATATTTTGACATTGTGAAGCACAACGCAGCTAAGCTTGAGAAAAGTTACCATACGGCTCATTGTCCATACACAAAACCATTGAAAATAACCAGAAAATAAGCTTTAAAAATGATTCCACATGGTCATGTCATACTTCCTACTACAGGGTAGCCCAGGCGTGCTCTGCTCAGATGAGAGTGATTTAGAGGTAGAGTACATCCCTGTTTCACCTCTGTCCTTCGTGGAAGGAATGCTCTACTCCAGAGCACAACATGAACAGATGTGGCTCTGTGGTACAGATAGTGTTGGTTTGTCACTGCTGCAGACCAGGGACCATGTGAACACTGCTTTGGCTCGCCTATGGACAACCTCATCTCATCACACTCATCTGAAAATGTTCACAAATCTCCATTTGTATTTGTTGTTGTAATCATTTGGGGTTTTGTACAGTTAGATACACAGAAGAGACTCCAAATGACCTGCTTCTTCATCTCTCCTGCCTGCTCAACCTTCTTTTGTGGTTTCTTTAATGTTCCACTCTTCCATCCTCATCTACTTTGTTTGTTTAACAGTAGCCTCTTTTGATGATTACTCAGTTTTATTATTTGTAAGTCAACATAATGATAGTGAAACAATAGGGACTTTTGATTCAGTTACCAATATGCAAGACAAATAAATGTGTTCATGAGACCTACGTTTTGGTGTTTTGTGTTATGTGTATGCACAGACATGAGTAAAGTATGCCACTTTATTCTTCATACTTTATACTTCATAACCAGGGGCGTAGCAGTAAATTCCGAAGTGAGGGGGACATATTGTTCAGGAGGATTTTTATTGAAAAGATCAACTACCATTTGTCTGGCCAAATTGTGGATTCCAAGTATTTCACTTATGATTGATGGAAAAGCCAACATTTGGGAGTAGTGTAGGGGGGGTCTGGGGGCATGACCCCCTGAGATTTTTTTTGCCTGTAATAGCCCAAATTTATTTTTGCCTGTAATAACCCAAATTTGGTGGCCTCTGGTAAATTCTAATGCCACTATTCCATCATATACACTGATCTAAATGATTTCATTTAATGAGCTTTTCTCCTTGTATATATATATATATATATATATATATATATATATATATATATATATATATATATATATATTTATATTTATTTATTTTTTTATATATATATATTGTTTTATTATTTCCTATATCTATGAGTCTATCAATCAACTGACACAACCTGAGTAACGTGCACACTCGCCAACTTATGATGCGTTCAAATCAACTCAGAGTTGTTGTAAGTGTGGGGGACAGAGGGCACCGACATGGAAAGTGTGCGGGACATGTCCCCCCCACGTACCTCGTATCCGCTTCACCCTTGTGCATTACATTTATCTGACAGCTATAGTTGCCAGTTACTTTTATTTTACAAAGACAACTTATGATGAGTTAATAAGTTGATACATTGTTAAAGATTAACTACTACTACAACAGTATATAAAAGAGTTAATGTTGGGGGGGGAGTGGGAAGGGGGGGGGGTGTCTCCATAGTCTATATCCATGACGTTCCACTTCCGGGATTGCTCAAGTGCTGCCGGTAATTCCGCCCGGATGTCTGCTGCCTTCCGCTTTCTTTGAGTTAGAATTTTAAACTCCGGTGGATTTGTGAGGACTATGGTTAACTGCTCCTCAGATCTCTGCAGGGTAAATCCAGACAGCTAGCTAGACTATCTGTCCAATCTGAGTTTTCTGTTGTTTCTGAAGCAACTTTTGAACGTACACACGTTCCACCAAAACAAGTTCCTTCCCGAGGCTATTTTGCAGCAGCACCGTGACTGTCAGGCGCTTAGCGCCGCCCAAGACGATGTGATTGGTTTAAAGAAATGCCAATAAACCAGAGCACGTTTTTCTCCCATCCTGGAAGCGATATTACGAATCCCACTATGGCCACGCCAAGACCCCCCCCTTCAATGGCGTTCACACACTACTATTGGCCGGGCGTCCATGCTTACATGTACAGGTCATATCCTCTGACCAATCCCCTAACCCTAACCTTAACCACTCGAGGTGAAATGCCTAACCCCCACCAATCGAGCTGCTTCGTAGGGTGGGTCTTGGCGTGGCCATAGTGGGATTCGTAATTTTGCGTCCAGGAATGCTGTGTGGACTAGCCAGACCCTCCTTCGCGGCGCAGGGGAGAGGGGTCTGGCAATGCGAGAGTATAGGGCCTCCATGACCTGCTGCTGCATCATTACAATGCTACTTACTACTAATCTAATAATAAAGGATACTCCTGACTCACAGGTTACAGCTCTGCATGGTAATTTGTACTGTAGTGTCCAATAAACTCAAAGGAAGATGGTGTAACTAAAGACATGGACACTTAACGAATAAAAAGGTCATTTTGATTGAGTTGAAAACATCTTATAATCTTATTTATAACTTAGATTAGAAGGGATAACATAGGCCTATTTCTAATGGAACTAAAAAAAGACAATACAAATGACTAGTCTTTAATTTAAAATATAGTCATAATCTGATATCAGGAAAGAATATTCTAAACAGATATGTGAAATACAGTCATGTGAAAAAATTAGGACACCCATGCTAAAGTTGACTAAAAAGAGCAATAAAAAAATCATCTTTTGCAAATTGATCTTAATGCCTTAATTAAAAAAATGAGGAAAAATCCAATCTTTAAGGACACCAATTTTCTTTGTGAATGAATAATGTATCGTAAATCAATAAATGTTAAAATACAGGGGCATAAGTATGTACACCCCTATGTTAAATTCCAATAGAGGCAGGCAGATGTTTATTTTTAAAGGCCAGTTATTTCATGGATCCAGGATACTATGCATACTGATAAGGTTCCCTTGGCCTTTGGAATTAAAATAGCCCCACATCATCACATACCCTTCACCATACCTAGAGATTGGCATGGGGTACTTTCCATAAAATCATCTTTCAATGCAAATCAAACCAGCTATTAGGCTAACTGAAATAAAAACCATCCTAATTTTTACACATGACTGTATGTATATAATACTATAGATTTAGCCTTTAATGGGCAACTGTAAAATCACTACGTATCATACATTTGCGTTTCAACCAGTGACAGTTTAGCTTAATACATGAATAACAGAAAATGTAGCTATTTTACAGCTAAAATGGATCTATAGCTTATTATAAATATGTAACGATCCGTTCAGAAAGAAATGGGTGACGTCACCTACACTGCGACACATGTTTTGCTCCAGCTCGAGGGGAGAGCCCGTTGTGTTATCATCGGGATTATCTATCCATGGATTCTACACTGGTCATCATTATTCACTACCGGTTTTGTAGTCAAAGTAAGTTTTACGTCCCCGGTAGACAAATGTGTTACGGTAACACTGACCACATTACATTGCGTTGTCTAGGAGACCGTAGCTCGCCGTAGTTGGGTGTGAATGAAATCAGCGTGCTGAAGGAGGGGACCGTGAAGAGCATCTCCGGGATTTCACCGTTGTACTCCCGCAGACCAGAGGTGAGACCAGCCTTTATTACCGACCACTGTCACACCGGGGCACACCGCAGACAGACAGCCCGGATATCCTGTCAGCATAGCGGCGCGTGAGTCTCCGGTGGAACAACGTGTCGTGTTAAATTAGGCGTTAAACTAACGTTAAACCTTGCATTTGGTAGCGAACGTTACATGATTAGAGGTCCAAGTTAACGTTAGCATGTTTACCGTTACAGAAGCACGTTAATGGTAGTTTTTCGACGCGTCACTGGTCATTTAAGCAGGGACTTCTGCAACAAGTCCAGCATTGCAGTGGTTTGACTGAGGTAAAATTCATTTTAAATATCTAAATTAAAAAGGTATAGGCTACGTGCAGTTTAGTGTCCCAAATAATTTTCCAAAAACTGAGTGTCCCAAATGATGGGGGTCTTATTTGAGACAGGTTGCCCTAACCCAAACACCTGTTAAACAGGTGGTTTAGCAGGTTCATAATCAAGGACATTGTATGGGGAATTTGGGACACTAAACTGCACGTATGCCAAAATGAAAAGATTGCTTAAATCATTCATGCACATGGTCCAGGTGGTACCCGCATCTATTATAAACACTTCATTACAAAGCAACATGTTTTTTTTAAGCTCTGCTCTTCCTTTTTTTATATTTTAAAATCTTTATCTGCACACTGCTCCAATTAAATAGTGCATCTCTCTTTTAATTGTGCAGACCTCCTTTATGCCTTGCAGGTAAGTATTTTTTTCTTGCATTTTTTGTCTGGATGTGCGCACACTTGCCATGTTTTCCCTAGCTTTGTGGAAGACTTAGATGCACATATTTGGCGGGGGGTTTAGGCGTCCTTCCTCAAGAAAATGTTACGGTTTTTCAATTAAAGGTCCCATGGCATGAAAATTTCACTTTATGAAATTGTTTTTTAACATTAATATGAGTTCCCCCAGCCTGCCTATGGTCCCCCATTGGCTTGAAATGGCGATAGGTGTAAACTGATCCCTGGGTATCCTGCTCTGCCTTTGAGAAAATGAAAGCTCAGATGAGCCGTTTTAGAATCTGCTTGTTATGAGGTCATAAGGAGCAAGGTTACCTCCCCTTTCTCTGCTTTGCCCGCCCAGAGAATTTGGCCCACCCATGAGAGAGAGAGAGAGAGACATCATGGCTTTCAAACGAGAAAAGTGGCAGTTGGTCAAGGCCACACCCCCACCCTCCACCTTGCCCTTGCCACTCTCTTCCTCAATAGCTTCAGACGCAGAAATGGCACATCCTAAGGAAAGCTCATTGTGGGACTGGCTCTAGTGGCTGTAATTCTGCACCAAAGCTGAATTTCGGGAAAGAGACTTCAGATACAGTATTAGGGGACCACTAAGGTCTATATAAAAGAGACTTCAGATACAGTATTAGGGGACCACTAAGGCCTATATAAAAGCATCCAAAGAGCACCATGTCATGGGACCTTTAAGTAAATGCAATTTCTCCATACATTATGTGTCTCTTTGTGGAATTTTCTCTCTGTGGTGTTTTTGTGTTTCTTTGTAGTCGTGTCGCAGTGTTTCCTTTAGGATTTCTTTTAGCAGTGGGGGGCAAGTCTGTCCGAACAACAACCGTGACTTTTTGGTGGAGCTGTTCATTTAATAGTCGACTCGGAAGAAAGCGAACATTTTGACAATAAACTACATCAACACAACAGTATGTGGAGTTTAACTGGACGGGCCCAATAACATCTGAGTAGTTGTACTAAATTGCAATGTGAGCGGCAGCCTTATGTGCATTATGTCGGCAGGATCATTTAAAAGGCAACCGCAACTGCATTTTTTTGTACAGCCCTATTTCTGATACCGTGGCGGCAGAAATTTTGCCATGGTGGGCCGCCACTACAAAATCAACATAGAGGAAACACTGCGTATTGTGTCACTTTTTGGTCATTTTTTGTTTCCTTTGGGGTTGTTTTGGGTCTCTGTGGTCATTACCCGTCTCTTTGTAGTCCCTGTTTGTGTCCCTTTTGGACCATTATTATTAAACATTATTGGAAAAGCTAGAGCAGATAACAATTAAATAACACTCAAAGCTTAAAGGCAAAAGCTAAAGAAGTCCAACTACAATCATTAGATTTGAGAAAGGGTTTTAGTTACATTCATTCGGCTTAGGTACAAAACGGCACGGGTGCTGCACCTAAACCTTACAGTGGCAGGGAAAACCTTACAGTCACTTGGTCCCTCTTCTACAATATTTATCTGCAATGAAAGGTGTATATCTGCAGCCATCTGATAAATGTAAGGAGCAACATTATTTCCTTCTGTCATGAAGCAAAGTATAATTATCTAAAAATTGTACAGTGCTTGAGTGTTACTTTCCTACCCCCGGCACTGCTGACTGGATCTTACTCAGCCATGACTGGCCCAGCAGCCACAACCAGGGGGGGGGAAATGTGGAGTTAAACCTTTGAATGAGCTTTTCACAGAAGGCATTTTTAACTTGTCAAAATGAGGTGTAAGTAATAACATTTCAAATTGCTGTATCGCTATAACTGCAGGAATTGAGTCAGCATTTGTTTTAGTTTTAAACCTGTGCCTTTCCTGCTATGACGAGTGAAAATGTCTGCCATTAAAAAGGTCTGTGGAACTGATTTATTTAGGAAGGATAAAGCAAACTTAGTGAATGCTTCAATGCTGGAAATAAGATGTAGGTCGCTCTCTATCTCTGTCCAGAAACGGAAGTTAGAGAGAGGAAGACCAAACTCTGGGGCATTCTCATCACTCTGGTATCTAGATAACAGAATATTTTATAAATGAATGTGACTTACTGTAGATGCATCCGTATGGTTTTTATCTAGGGCTGCACCATATGAGGAATCTCTCTAATTGAGATTATTTTTGACTGATATTGCAATTGCGATATGATTCACGATATTGGAGGGAATCATTATTTTTATATCAATATTCTTAAAATAAAAAAAAATGAAACGATTATAGTGTGATTTAGGCTGTAAAATAGGATTTGTAGGCTGGGACATCTCTGCAGTACCACAATACTTCATTCAGAATGGTTAGACACATATTTTACCTGTTTAACAAATTATTGCGGTTCCCCCTGGGATTTGGATATTGCTCTAGTCCATATTGTGATTTCGATAAAATTGCAATTAATTGTGCAGCCCTATTTATATCGCAAGTAATTACATGCTAGTTTACTAGTTTACTTGTGTGTGTGTGTAGAATGCCATCTCTGTCGGAGCAGCTGCAGGAGGTGCGGAGTCTGGCTGAAGTGTGTCTGTACTCTGGTGGCAAGGTGGTGGAGGTGCGGGTTGGGGTGATGGCTATGGCAAATCTGCCCTTACCGCCCTGCTCCAAATACTGCCACATCGCCGCCGAGACCATGGTCATAGAAAACAGCTTTGGCAGCAACAGGAAGGAGGTGAGAGAGAACAAGTGCACATACAATATCTCCACCTGGAAATACCTATATGACATCCATCCAGTGGCTTGAGGGCCAAATGTTCTGTTCTCTGCGTTTCTTCTTCAGACCCTTGCATCTCTCCAGCGCTTGTCTACAGCATTGAACATCCTAGAAAAGTATGGCTGTAATTTGACAAACCCCAACAGGCCAAAGTACTGGAGAACTGTGAAACACAACAACCCAGTGTTCAGGGCCACCGTTGATGCTATTCAGGTAAGAAAAAAACACATTATAGTAGATTATTACACATGCTCTATAAAAGTGTACTAGGGATCAAAAGAACATACAGCTAGGGCTGGGCGATAGGGAGAAAATCAGATATCCCAATATCCTTGTCCAAATACCTCCATATTGATATTGCGGCAATATTCTAGGGTTGACAATTGGTGCTTTAACAAAATATCTTCACACATAGATTTTAGATAAATAATCATCTGTAATGTAGACATAATGTCTCAGTGGGGAAAAGGCAAATAATAGAACAGCTAGTAAGTTTGGTAAGTTCAGATAATGAACTAATAATATCACTTTACTGTTATGCAGCCTTTAAAACCAGTAGAAGACAACACTTATGTCATATCACGATATTACCATATCCAAAATCTAAGACGATATCTAGTCTCATATCACGATATCGATATAATATCGATATATTGACCAGCCCTACTTACAACAAAATAAAGTAAATACAAAGAACCGACAACTGAGTAAATGTTTACGTGCAAGCCTTCATGACATATCTGATGCCATGTATTGTCAGTCAGTCTACTAATTTTCTTCAATATTGTCTGACAGACGGTATTACAAATATGAAATAGAAAGTAGTTAGTAGAGATATGAGCATATTCATTGTTCTCACTCACTCCTCCATTTGGCACAGAGTAGTCATTGTTCAGATGGTGAACAGCCTGAACAGGCCCTGAACTTGTCCTAATCCTGTCCCAAACCTTTCCCGAAACTGCTCAGAAACTTGTTCCAATCCTGTCCTTAACCTGTCCCATTCTTATCCTGACCCTGTCCTGAGCTTGTCCCAAATTTGTCTTTATTCTGGTCCAAACTGCTACAATTTTCTCACAATTCTCAGTCCTTTTTACTCTCGATCCCAAGGAATGATTTCCCAAGGTGTGGTCACATCACATCCCGTTTGTTCTTTTCGCTCCCAGGGAGGACGAGCAGTGCTCTGTCTCTATGGTTACTCCAATCAGCAGCCAGATGGGCTCAGCTTCCCCGATGATGTCACAGATCCTGATGTGGGCCGAGTTGCTGCAGTAACACTCGAAGTGATGAGTCTGAGGATGGAACTAGAAATGCTCATTAAGGTGTGTGTGTGTGTGTGTGTGTGTGTGTGTGTGTGTGTGTGTGTGTGTGTGTGTGTGTGTGTGTGTGTGTGTGTGTGTGTGTGTGTGTGTGTGTGTGTGTGTGTGTGTGTGTGTGTGTGTGTGTGTGTGTGTGTGTGTGTGTGTGTGTGTGTGTGTGTGTGTGTGTGATTATTGTTGAAGAAAGTTGTTGAAGCTTTAATGTTGTGATTGTATAATCCTAAACTGCTTTATTCCGAGGCACTGGTCTGGTATCCTTACACGTGTATGCGTAGTGCATTGAACCTTTTGCTTGCCTTGAAATAAAAAGCTTTCATAACAACTTATTTAATTTGATCGCAGGATGCTCATCCCCACCCTGAGTTCTATGAGAGAATCCTTCCTACGCTGAGACACAAGGTAGAGTCCATCATACTACCATCGTATCTGTCGTTTAAAGGATAGGTTCACAATTTAACTGTCCGTCTTAAAATAATTGTCAGGTGTCTATATGAGCATTGTAAGCTTTTATCCTGTTCATACTGGCCATTAAAATATCCCTTCATAATGTGATTCCAATGTTAGTCCTCGTTTTGTGCAAAAATGTGTTGGAAAAGTTCGAAAGTAAGTAGTCTTCTTAGTATAAAATTGAATAAATAATGTTTTCCTGGACAGTGTTTCCTGTTGACCTGCAGTGAAGGGAGAAAGGGAATTCTATACTAAAAAGGTTATAACTTCGTAAAATACTTACACAGTGGGCTGGCGAGGAGAGCTTTGTCTGATAACAGCCAGTGTTTCTGGTATTAGTATTGCATTACACCGAATAGAACCACGTCTTATTTTGAAGTTAATGATGACGTGGTGATGTAGTGCCAATTCGTCACGTCCGCTTTTCCCCACTCTTGCCTCCTCTCAGGATGTGGGTCTCAACACTGACACTGTGGTCTGCCACTTCTCCTCCACTTCATGCCGTTCAGACGGTCAGACCAAGTCTCTAGCCTTCCCCCTCCACCATCACTCCTCCAGGGCGAACAGTCATGGCCAGTCCCTGTCCCCAAACCACCAAAGTCTCAGGTCCATTCAGGTCTTTCCCACTTCTTCAAAAAAACACCCAGGTGAGGAGAGAAAGCACCATTTTAAGGCTTTGACCACTTGGTTAGCTATGCGTTTATCTGTGCGTGTTTACAGTGTGTGTCCATTTATCGACAGACCGCATGCAAGTACACACACACACTTCCCCCTTTCAAATCAAGTAAAGTGATTTTTGCTTATTATTAGTTATTTTTTATAAACATTGATTGATTGATTGATTGATTGATTGATGGTGTATCACCTCCCCAGTGTTAATAGCAACTCCCTACTTAAGCTTGATTCATGGTTCGACTAGATACGGACCCTACGCCATAGCCTGACGTGCACCTCCACAGAAATTTAACTTCATGTCACGGTGCTGCAGTGGTTAGCACTGTAGCCTCACAGCAAGAGAGTGGGTCGTTGATGTTGTGATAATATAAGTGTGAATTGGCACAGATTATAGCAGAAAATAATGTGACCGTAGTTGGTACAGTAACTTGTTATCTCTGTTCCAGAAAACTGCACCATCTGTGGAATATTCCGTATCTCTGCCCACTGCCTCACCTGCCTCCTGGGGCTCTGCTCCGAATGTGACAGACTGTACCACTCCTACCCTGAAAGGGCCAACCACCGTCGCACAGCTGTCTCATCATCCTCATCATCATCATCCTCCAAAAACAGGAATAGTCAGGGGTCAGGCAGTATAAAATGGCAATACTCTGGTCCCACTGGCCCATAGCCAGTGCTGGTTCTGACTACTCAGTCAATATCAAATAACAGTTCACTCCCGAAATTTAATGTCAGCATCGCTGACTTGAGGAGTCACTTTCTTTGCTGCTCAGCTGCCCTCTTCCTCCATTTGTGGTTAGGTGCAGATCTGTTGTTGTTGTTGTTGTTTCCCTGTCTGTTAAATAGATGTATAGATGTATCAATATGTTATATCATTGTCCTTCCTTTTTAGTGTTTTTGTTTTGCCTTAAATAAGTTCAACCAATCAACTTCTGTAGTTGACAAACAGTCCGGGCTATGGTCAAAGTTAAAGCTGATTACAGCAAACTGTAGTGACAGTTTAGACATAGTAGAAGTCAAAGTGTTAGAAACAAGTGCTAGTATGACTATGCTAAGTGTGTGAAAAAAATCAATGTGTATGGATGTACAGTATATTCAGTCGTTACAAATTGATACAGCAGCAGTGTAACAGTCCCTCTTCCTGTGTTTCAGGTCTTGGTGTTGCCTCCACTGCTCTAAAGTCAACTCCGTCCAGGAAGTGCTGTGTGAGGAGTGTGAGCGCCCTCGCCTGGAATTGATCAGCTCTAAAGTAGACGAATCTCAGCCTGCCACCGTTACCGGTCCGTGTTGTCTCTTGGTGCATCCCTCAGCCCCAGTATCCCAATCAGTCCAGTATCCAATCACACCTCCTTCATTCTACTACTTTCTAGTTTCCTCTGTGACATAAAAACTGAGATAAAAGCAAATAAGTCTGCGGCAGCTACCCTTCAATTATTACTCCTGCTGTCCCTTTGGAGAAAGTTGTTAGGCTTGTGGACTTGAAATAATTCATTATGTATTAATTGAAGTATGCATTGTAGTCCGTATATCATGAGGATTTCAATGTTTGTAATTTAAATTGTAAAAGTAATACTTGATTATAATATTTAATGTCTATTGGTACCTTTGGTTACACTTTACTTAAAGGTATCTACATAAGAGTGACATCACACTGTCATGAATGTGCCATAAACATTATAAACAAGTCATAAACGTTTATGACATAACACTTCTTTTAGTAAGCGTCATTCGGTTTTTGTCATGACAAAATATGGTTAGGGTTAATGTGTCATGACAGTGTCATGTGTTCATGACAGTGTCATGTCACTCTTATGTAGATCCCTTCAAAGTAAAGTGTTACTGTACCTTTTTTATTTTAGGCCCAAGTACAGCCTCAACCATCAGTATGTATGTGAAACTTCGACGGGACTAACCTCATGGGATTTAGAAATCACACACACACGTCTGTGTTTCAGTCTGCACATTCGCACGTGATAAGCAAAGTCTGTATTTCTGTCTGTATCTATACAGTCTATATCAAATTTACTGACATTATCCCCAGATATGATGTCAAAACATTTATTTTATAATTGCCAACGCAGCCAATACAACCCTGAATCACTGAGTTGCCGATTTGCACGTTACTTATATTATCACACAACCTCTGTGTATATGGTTATTTGCAATGGAATTTTTTGACAAAGTACAGACACGGCAGATTCACACGGGATTTTGATCACAGACGACCTTCACAAATATTACAAATTACTAGAAGTCCCCGGTTAGTATAGTCCTGTGCGAATAGGGTTTCAGAGCCCTTTTGGGTTCAGGCTCTGGAAGGCTTTATCCCTTCACTCTCCTGTAAGACTTTCACTGTGAAACACCTGAGACTTGGCCATTATTTGAGTTTCAGCTTTCATTTTTAAATTTACACTTTGATCTTTAGTCTCTTTAACCCTTTTCATTGACAATGGCCTAAGCTTATTTACGTGTGTGTGTGTGTGTGTGTGTGTGTGTGTGTGTGTGTGTGTGTTAATGTGTTTTCTTAGACTGGCAGTGTAAGAGCTGTACCATGGTGAATGCAGCCAGCAGTATTCTGTGTGAAGTGTGTGAAAGACCTCGTTTGGCTACACGACCTCCAGTGACCCCGTCACACCCACCCATCACCCCCCCCAGACCACCGGCACCAGTACTGGGCATGCCCGGTGACCCTGACAGCCAGGTGTGTGTGTGTTATTCATTAATTAATATAATTTGTTTATATACCGCCACACCGGTGCATAGCCTCAAAGAGTGCAACTTGACTTCTTTTTTTTTAATTCAGTGTATCAATGTGATTATACTCACATCTGTTTTGTATTTATCATTTAATTTCTGTGAATTCCAGTCCCAGACAAGTAGGGCATCCATATTGTTAACATGTGGTGGCTGCATACTGAATTTCTCACTCACTGCAAGCATAAGCGTAAGAAAATGTGAGGGCACAACCAGGGGTTGATGCAGACGGCATAAGTGAAGTATGAAGTGAAGTATGAAGGTAAGGAGCGAGCTGGTCGGTCGCTGGCACCAACACCATCAAACTCTTATATTTCCACATCAGTTGTGGTCATAGTCGTCAACTTTCAAACAAAGCAGAAGATTGTTAACAAAGGCTGGAGCACAATAGATCTGCAGCTTCTAATTTTTAAATGAATAACCAGCTTTTCTCCATGTGTGAGACAGATATTAGAAATAATATACTAATAAAATCTGCTAGTTTTGAAGGAAACTGAAACACAGTATCAATGGTAATGTCTCAGAAAGGCAAGTTCTTTTTTAAATCAATCTTAGAGCGAGAGTGATACTGTTCTCTGCAGCAACAGCTCAGAAAATGAACTTCACCCGATCTCTGTTCACGGCTGCTACAGGATAAACACATCGATCCCTGATTCAAGCCTTCTGCTGACCAGCTTCTTCAAAAGGTTCCTTGAAGGACGAAGGTCTCCAGACCTCCACTTTTTTTGCTCATTTTAGAACAACTATCACGTAAAGGTGCTGTAATCAACATTCAGAACATAGCAGCAAACATAGCAGCAAACAACTATTTAACCCTTTGAGAACGAAAGACGCACTGGCACGTGCGTCCAAACGATGTTTGACAAAACCCCTACTCAAAGAGCGATATTACAAAATTTCATTTCAGACATTTATTTACTATTTTAATCATATATAACCTAAGACTTTGGCAATTGACAATTCGTACAACACATAATAAATTAAGCTTTGTTTTCAAAAGAGATTTGAGGAATTTCAAAATGCCAATGTCAACGTTTCAGCTTTAGCCCCAAATTATCTCTTTACACATGTATCTCTTTATGTGGTTTAATTTTTTTTTTACTAGACATTGCTCCAGCTCCTCTTTTCCCCCTGTGTGTTGAGCTCTCTGTTTTAGCTACAGAGTGAGACATCTCACTTCTGTTCCATCTTTGTTGGGAGTCGCACATGCGCACTACCTAGGTAAGGACTACTAGCCAGTAAGAAGCAGAGTATGAGAGCGTGCTACGCTAGCAGCTAGGCGGGCATTGTAACGTGTGTTACAAAGTGACGCACGTTCATCACGGAAGTAAAGGCTGGACTACAATACAGCTGTTTGGAGCAGTTTATATAACACAGATATATAACCCGATAAAGGAAGGATGAAGCAAAGGGAAAAAGCCAAAAAGCAGAATATGAGCACTTTAAGAAGATATGTGAAAATGCCCTTAGACCTCAGAGGGTTAATCATAACTGTATAAGCATCGGCAACCGGAAATGATGCAATTCGCTTACCGCAGCACGTCAGCCAAGCAGGAGGCAGGACAGCCAAGCTATTGTAGCCAGTTTCATTGGTTAAAGTAGAAGCCGCTCCGCATATGCATAATACGTTGTGCCCAATGTCGTGTTCAATAAAGCCAGCCTATCGGACTGGCGCTCAGATCGCCTATTGGCGATCTTGAGTAACCACGATTAGACAATTTGAAAAGACAAGCAATTGCCCAAGCATATTTGGTTTGTCGGATTGTTCGTCCGTCAGCAGGATTATGGAAAAACTACTAACCCAAATTTTAAAGAAACTTGTAGCCAAGGGGGAACTCATTCAATTTCGGATTGGATTTGATTCAGGGGCGGACACACTAATTACATTTACTTTGACAAGGTAAAGCAGCAAATACTGCCTCGCTGTGTGTGGGCTTGTGCAGGTGTAGTTTGAAGAGTTCAAACCTTCGAAATGTGAGTTGCGATTATTCGGTCAATCACACACATGGTTTTGTATCATTTAGGTGACTTTCTGTGACTAAGATTGATTATAGCTCAGGGTGTTCACTTAACACAGATAATGTTTTGGCTTTTGTATACTTAATGACTCTCTCTCTCTCTCTCTCTCTCTCTCTCTCTCTCTCTCTCTCTCTCTCTCTCTCTCTCTCTCTCTCTCTCTGCCCTTCTATATCTCTCTGCCCAGTGGGTGTGTCAGTTCTGTACCTATCTGAACTACTCTCCAGCTACAGCGTGTGAGATGTGTGACCTGGCTCGTCCAGAGCCCGCACCCCTGCCTGCGAAGCTCCGCCCTCCCTCCCCTGTCAGACGGGTCCCGGCCCTGCCAATCAAACCCAAGGAGCCCGCTCCTGAAGACCTGGATTCCTGGAGGCAGAGGCTCATGAAGGAAGAGGGACTGAAGCTGATCCAGCTGATTAGAGCAAGTCACCTTCATCACCCGTCACTGTGTCACTACGTGAAGGGAAATTTCACACCTATGTTTCGGTAGACTCGGTGCAATTCAGGGGGGAAGTTGCATTTTAAAATTTGGTTCGGTTTGTGTTCAGACTGCACTTTGTCAAACGCACAAAACATTGTAAACAAATGTCAAACGGTCACTTGATTATTGGACATAATATTTGAGTGAGTCCGTAAATATTGTGCAAGGTGGAAATTGCAGGCTAGTAAATGCACTGTTTTTTGGTTCACTTCCTATATTTGGGTCGGATTGCGTTCTCACTTAAAGTGAACTAAACTTTAGTGCACTTGGAAGCGAAATGACAACCCCGTTTTCAAGCGGACTTGGTTTGGTCCCAACCCGGTCTCACGGCAGGTCGTGAAGTAGTCACGTTAATTTGATTTATTCCTATGTTTACAGGTCACAATTTTGACGTTTATTTTGTGTACACGTCACAAATTTTGAATGTGTACAGGTCACGATTTTCAAACATGCTCTGGGGGACGCAACAATGTGGAAATGAGGCGCCACACGCCGGCCACAACAACAGGACGGGCCGCCACTCGCAGGACGCGATCCCCGGGCGCAGGGGCACTCAACAACGGGGAAATGAAACGCCACAACAACAGGAATGTTGTGGTTAAGAAAAGAAGAACAGGGAAAGGAACCGTCACACGCGGGACACGCCGACAACAGCGAGACGGTTGTGGTCAGGAAGAGAATGAGGAGAGGAACTGCAACACACGGGACGTGATCCCCGGTCTCCTGGGTGAACGTCCTGTGTTGTTTGACCCATCCACCACCCCGACCAACCTCCCTGCGTGGCCTTTCGCCTTATCAGTACTACTCGCTACCGTAGTTGTTCTGTGATCACAAAATATGCTTCCCATTGAAATACGTTGCTTTAAAATTCGTAATCACCACGCAAAAAAAAAACAATATTATCGTGTCCTGTCCACGACTCAATAGATTCAATAACGTCACCATATCACAAACTGCCATGAGACCGGCCTGTTGGGTTCGGTTAAAATGGACCAAACTGCTCAGGTGTGAAAGAAGCCTTTAGTGTCTGTATTCTAGTGTGTCTCTCCATTGTGTCTGTGTCAGGATGGGGAGAAGAAAGGAGTGAGTCCAGAGGAGGTGTACACAAGCACGAGGGTAGCAGGGGACAGCAGCATTCTACCGTGCAAGTGGCTCAAGACGGAGCTTCCTCTGCTGTTAGACCAGATCAGGACGTTGGTGGAAACATCTTCCCTTCAGTCTGTTTCTGACAAGACTACAACAGAGCGCACAGTCAGTATGCTTCTCTCAGTACAATCTGTTAAGTCCCGACATATCACATCCTCACTGGATGTTCCTCCGACTGTCACTGTCGGTCGTGTTTTTCCGTTAGTGATTGACTTTCCTCTTACACAGAGCATGTCATGTATAGCTCCTGCTGAGGATGCTGGGAAAGAGGTGGGCCCTGCAGAAACTGAAAGTGGGGTCCAGTTGTCCAGAGTAGAGGCCAAGCAGGCGTGGCTGACAGCAGGGGGCGAAACCGAGAGAGCTGCCAGGCAAGCTCTGAGAGACAGACTCACCAAGGTGACGCACACGAGATGCAAAATGATATTCCATCAGTCTCCATTGTTTGTCTAGAGATTGTATCATCATTATTTTTTTTTTTTTTTTTTTTTTCACCCTACCCTCTCAGGTAAAGGAGCTGTGTGCGCTGGGCTTCAGCGACGAGGCTCGCTGTCATGAGGTTCTGAGGCAGAGTGGCGGGGAGGTGAGAGGGGCCCTGGCCCTGCTGCAGCGACCCCTTCTGGAGCCCTTCCACAAGCACATTTGGAGCGACAAGCCCGAGCCTCCTGTAGACATCCATCACCCTGACAAACAGGTGTGAGCAGGCATATACTGTACTGTACATCAGGCCTGGGTCCAGTCACAGCTCACCAAGCCATCTTATTTCTTGTTATTAGTCTGGTATTTTGGAAATTCATAACTTCTCTTCATTTGCTCATCCCTCCCACTCATGTCATGGTAATATTGTCGTTTTAACAGCAATTTATTGCTGAAATAAGTTATTGTTATAAGTTATTGGTATTACATTTGTAATAAATCATTTCATTTTGACCATATGGCCTTAGCAATAAACAAGCCGTTCTTCAATGTCGCCGTCTGTCGTATTGTGCTCTTCCTTATTTATTTTTTTTAAGTATCAGTTCAGGCACCATTTAGGCACTGGCACCATTTTAAAAGCATGGTTTCAGCACCAGTATCGAAAAAAAATAAATGATACCCAGTTATTCGCATAACTGGTTAATGCCCTTCGAGGTGTCCATTGTCAGGAATTGTTGGGCATTAACCCTTACTGAAAGCACCTTTAAAGAGTCCACTTGTATAGCATAAGAACAGGCTGGGATAGCTGGTAGGATATGTGAAGTCTAACCTTGTTGTATTCTTCTACATCATTTCTTTCTTCCCTACCAGCACATATGTCGGAGGTTACTAGCAGTGTACGATCTTCCCAGCTGGGGTCGCTGTGAGCTGGCACTGTCGCTGCTTCTGGAGCACAGCGCACCTTACTCCCTGGAAGATGTAGTGCAGGCTGTGCGAGAGTCCCACGACAGGGAGTTCATCAAGAGAGTGCTGGCTAAAGAGTGTCCCATCTGCCTCTCTGTCTTCCCGCACAGCAAGGTACTGCGACACAGTGAATGTTTATGCTTTGCAAGTGTCGAAGCATATCTTAAGTCCTTTTCCTACTTTCTCGCCCTCTCTTCTCTCTCAGATGCAGTCTCTGACGTCGTGTCAGTGTTCTGTGTGTTGTGGTTGTTTCCAGCAGCACTTCACCATCGCTGTAAGGGACAAACACATAAGAGACATGGTGTGTCCAGTCTGCTGGGAGCCGGACATCAACGACCCTGAACACCTCAACAGCTACTTCTCCACCCTGGACATCCAGGTAGGAAAGCAGATGAACCAAGGAAGGAATGAGGGGGGGGGATAACATACTACTAGTGCCCGGTCACAGTGAGAGTGGCGTAACAGAGTTCTTGTGAGATAGGCGGTGCTGAAAGTTTAGTGGCGTAACGGCTACTCGCACCCTCAGTCGCTAGTCTGGATCTACGAAAGTACATTTTCAGGATAATTGCTTGACATTTCGGCGCCTGACTCGCACACAGCATGTCCTTTACCTTCCTCTCTCTGCGTGTTGCCGTTGTCAAACTCCCTTCGCTTCGGGAAACAACAACAAACTTCGAGCTAGCAAGCCACGCGCTGAAAATGGCAAGTTTTGAAAAACATCTGGATCGTGCAATAAGACAGGCCTGCTCGGTTCTTTCAGGGAATGATTGGAAATATTTACAAAGAACATGTTTACAGCATTGACTCTCTAACTGGAACGTTTTGGTACCGATTGGCGGGCTTGCTGTGGACGAAGTACACACGGCGATATGCTGGTAGGAGCAAATTATATTTAACCATGTATCCAGCTAATTTAAATAACCAGGATATTTTGGCTTCACTTTTGTACAGCGGGAGAAAGTGGAGACGCGTCGCCCATCTTTATATACAGTCTATGATCCAGAGACTTAGAAGACAGTATACAACTGTTCTCACAGACTGAGTAGTACCAACCTTGTAGAGTAAACTCGTCTTCATGTTTAAAATCAGTGGATTCTCCCTTTAAAGGAACACGCCGACTTATTGGGAATTTATCTTATTCACCGTAACCCCCAGAGTTAGACAAGTCGATACATACCCTTCTCATCTCCGTGCGTGCTGTAACGCTGTCTGACGACTCCAGCATTAGCTTAGCCCAGCACAGATCCTGCAGGTAACTGGTTCCAACTAGCCTACTGCTCCCAATTGTGACAAAAGTGACAAAATAACGCCAACATGTTCCTATTTACATGTTGTGATTTATATAGTCACAGCGTGTACAAAAACAACGTAACATGAGACACAGCCATCTTCTAACAGTAAACAAACCGGGAACTATATTCTCAGACAGGCTTGCTGCGAGCATATCACTCCGCCCAAGTACTATATTCTTCCGCTTGAGAATATAGTTCCCGGTTTGTTTACAGTTAGAAGACAGCTGTGTCTCATGTTACTTGGTTTTTTGTACACGCTGTGACTCTATAAATCACAACATGTAAATATGAACATGTTGGTGTTATTTTGTCACTTATTTGGAGCAGTAGGAAAGCTGGAACCATTCACCTGCATCTCCTGTGCTGGCCTGATGCAGCTGGAGCCGTCAGACAGCATTACAGCACGCACGGAGATGAGAAGGGTATGTATGGACTTGTCTAACTCTGGGGGTTACGGTGAAAAAGCTAAATTCCCAATAAGTCGGCGTGTTCCTTTAAAACCTCATACCTGTGGTTTTGCACATCTCGGCTCATCTACTACAAATAACGCTTTAGGTTTCTATGCTGACTGGGTTCTTGCTACCTTTCAGGGATTGATTTCTAGCTTGTATTGTTTCTATGGTTGTATTATTGTATTATGTGCTTCAGCTGCGAGAGTGTCTGGAGCCAGAAGTCTATGAGCTGTTCCATAAGAAGCTGACAGAGCAGGCTCTGATCAAGGACCCCAAGTTCCTCTGGTGCTGTCATGTGAGTACATGACGAGTCACTCTTGGCTTTGTCAACAAAAAATGGTGGTGAACAAATTTCATAAAGTACAAGTTTTAAGACTATGCGTATTATTAACTCATATAAATACATATGGGATATTAATACTCCATTCTCTTGTTCCCTCTCCTCAGTGTTCATATGGGTTCATCTATGATGGAGACCAGCTTAAAGTCACCTGTTTTCAGTGCCGCAACAGTTTCTGTGCTCAGTGTAAAAAGCCTGTAAGTATTATGTGTCATGTTGTATTGATCCCCCTCTCTTCATGTTTTTGTTAAACATATGTAAATAAACCCCCTCCCCAGTCATTAAAGTTCTACCTTTAACAATGTTTTACATGAATTATGTCAGGGACACACTAGAAGACCTACAATGTTAAAGGGTTTAATAGACCTCCTAAATAACCAGGATGTGTGTAACATGTCAACATGCAGGCAGCAGAATTAAAGGAATTAACATTAGCAGTCATTATACAGATAAATGAGTATCTTCATTGTTTCCCCTCCTCTCCACCATATCACCTGTTTCCCTGCCTGCAGCCATGCAAATGATTGTGACACACAAATAACGTATTATTGGGCTAGTTTCAGCATTAAGTTATTTAAGCTCCTTCTCGTTTCTGTTAATTATTTAGGATTGTTATTAATATGTTTTAATTTGTCTAGTTTTTATGCCACCCTTTATGCCTGTTTTGAACAAGATGCTCAAGGAGGCAGCTGCCTACTGCATGAGGACTTTGTGATAAAATAATGTCTAATTCACTTTTTTTGTAAAAATGAGAAATGATCTTAACTGCGCAAAAGACAGTTCAAAATTTACAATAATCTACCTGTTACCCATGAGTAG
The DNA here is from genome assembly GCF_004354835.1 of Perca flavescens. Lineage (NCBI taxonomy): Eukaryota > Metazoa > Chordata > Actinopteri > Perciformes > Percidae > Perca > Perca flavescens. The sequence goes on from NC_041342.1 coordinate 29,137,732, forward strand.
CAGTTTGTGCATCTGACTTGTAAACACACAGCCGGGACGGTGAACTTTCCCATAATCCTCAGATTAGTTAAGATGAATACACCACAACATGTCTGATACTTTGCTAGGTGTTCTCTGTCTGTCTGTCGATTGTTTTTTGTCACCAAGATAGTGTCACAACCGTACAAAACTTGTGTGTGTAGTTGAGATCACAATGAAGGCAGAGTTCAAAGATGGGTGTGGTCCGAGTTAGGGCGGCAGAAAGTCCGGGGGGTAGGATGTAGGGCGCGGACCACCCCACTTTACGCCCCTGGCCCGATTTGTCGTTGCGGCAGGTGCGTTCCCATCAGAAGATGGCTTCTAGTCTTTGTAAGGTTAATAACTAATGTTACTTTCCTTACTTCTATACATTTTATCTTTCAGAATTTTTTAATTAAAGCCATGCATTTGCATTTGTGCACGTTCAGCACCACTATCCTCATAGACAGCCATGTATATTAAACTGTAACTTTATGTTTCCTCATAAAAATATGAGCAAACTGAATAAGTGCTGAATAGTGTGATAGCATAGTTAGAATGTTAAACATAGTGAGCCAACTGAAATGAAGTGAAAAAAGAATAACTTAAAATTAAGTTCCTCTTTAGCTTCTTTAGTCTAAAGCATTGATTTCACCAGGAAAATGACAGGTGGGCACCGATGGAACACACCGTAAATGCATGTTTCTGTACTGTCTCTGCAGTGGGAGTCTCAGCATGCAGGTCTGTCCTGTGAACAGTACCAGTTATGGAAGAGGGAGAATGATCCAGAGTATCAGAGACAGGGCCTGGCTGGATACCTCCGAGACAACGGCATCAGTAAGCACGTGCGCACAGGCACACACACGCGCGCGCACACACACACTATGGTTCTCTAGCAGCAGTTGTCGAAGGTAATAATATTGTTCTACTTTAGCTAGTGGTGCACTAATAATAGATTTTTGATTTATGTAAACCAAAACAGCATGTAACCAGCTGGCTGGTAGACAACAGTATTTCCTCTAGCCCACATCTAATTAAGCATAATCAGCTCTGTGTCTGTCCCTCTGCTTCAGTTTCACTCCCCACTGAGACTTCATGTCCCGCTGGTTACCGCTAGCTGGTAACTTAAAGGAAAGTCTTGATTTTCATCCAGGTCTGTATACTGCTGTACATGCAGATGAACAGCGGCAGCACCTGGATGTCCCTGCTTTTCCCGCCGGTAAATCTCCACTGGATGATTTGTGTCAGCTGGGTTAAAAGTCAGCAACTTTCCCTCTTTAGCATTTAGCTCAGTCCAGCGCCATTGAAACCATTGAAACGACACTAGCTTAGCCACGTCATTGTCCCCCCGCTCCGGCTTCTTGTCCAAATATGGTCACTTCTGGCTCCCAAATACAAGATGGCGAAGGCCAAAATGCAAACTCGAGGCTGCAAAACGGCAGTCCACCAACCGGTGGGTGACGTCACCGATGCTACGTCCGTTATTTTTTACAGTCTATGGGTGAAACACGTTAACTCAATGAATAACTAATCTATGCTCAGTCTGCTTACTTGTACACTAGATTTAAAAGATTTTCCTGTATATACTGACTGCCTCCCTCCTCTCTCTTTTTTCCCTCATCCTCTCTCATTTATTCACATCCTGCCTGTCACTCCTCCTCTCCTCCTTCCCTCTAGCCTGTCCTAACTGTCGCTTTCAGTACGCGTTGTCTAAAGGAGGCTGCATGCATTTCTGCTGCTCACAGTGTCGCTACCAGTTCTGCAGTGGCTGCAACAACCCGTTCCACACTGTAAGTCTGACACACACTGTAGTCCTGTACCACGTTTTCATGCCGTAATTATAAAATAGTAATGGAGACAGTACTGTATTTTTATTAGATGGAATTATGGTCCACATATTTACCATTTATTACTGCACCGTGAATAGTATTACCCCTTACATTTTGTGATTCAATCATTAGCATAAACAAATGCCTAAATCACCCCAAATAGAGTCAGTAATCCCTGTTTCAATTTGTTTTTGACTTGTCTCACTTTGCCAGACCTTCCTCCACAGCGATGCATAGGAGGGTCTGGCTAGTCCCGACAGCATTCCGGGGTGGGTGAAAAACATGCTCCCGTTTAATGGCATGTCTTTAAACCAATCACAATCGTCATGAGCGGCGCTTAGCACCAGACAGACGCTGTGCAACCAGTAACATAGCTCAAGCACGGCGCTAAAACTGGTCACATTCGATTAGCATTAAAACATGTCCCAGAGAACGGTCGACTCGGTACATGTGTTATTAACCCCTAGGTTCATTTTAGGCCGGATTTGTCCTTGAAGTAGAGTATACTTGAGGAAATATACTTAGTTCTTTTTCACCACTGCAGCTTCAATTAAATCATATTTGCCAACCCAAGGTCCCTCTGTGTGCTTTTTATTAAGATAGTTAGTGAGTTTGTGTGTAGTGTATAGCTTGGGTTGGGTTTGTTATTGTCATTTTGGTATGGATTTGGCTAGTCCAGAAATGCAGTAAATAATAAGCTACATTAACAGAAATGATTCCGCACCTCACTCAGTTCTAAACTCTGCATGAACAAGTGACCGGTGTCTCCTCTTCTCCTGTCTGTCTAACAGACCTGTGCAGTGGACGAGTGCAGTGTGTCTGGATTACATGCCCACCATCCCAGAGACTGCCTCTTCTATCTGAGAGACTGGGAACCTTCCAGGCTGCAGGCTTTACTGCAGGTATGCACACACACACGCACGCACGCACGCACACACACACACACACACACACACACACACACACACACACACACTTTACACATATCCTCTGCATTTCAGCATGACTTGAGATTTCTGCCTGCAACAGAGTATAATGGATGTGGTTTGTGGTGCTCACAGCATTGGACTGAAGTCTATATTATTTGCAGACCTCACTGACCTTCTAATGAAAAAAACAACATTTTAGAAAACACATTGACAAATTGGGAAACAAACTGAAATCACAACATTTGACACAACACAACTACGAAACAACAATAACATTTAAGAAAGAAAACAATATGTATTTGACCGCTCAATACTTTGTCATTGCCTGCCAATTAGTTTTTTACATGACAACTGCACATTGTAGAGCTCTTAAACTTTAACCTTGATGCAGCATATTTAACTGTTATACTCTGACACTGTCCTATGATACAATAACTTGAGTCAAAACCAAATTCAAACTATGTTTATTGGTGGTGATTTGCACCTCAGGGCTACTGTACAAAACTGTGTAAAACAGATGTGAGTAACAAGGGTTCTCCTTTTCTTTGTGACTCACAGAATAATGGAGTGGCCTTCAACACTGAACCCCCCCCTGGAACACAGACAGGTAGGGCAGAGGAGTGTACCGCGGAGCAAGTGCCACATAGCCCGGCTTTCTTTGTGTTAGCTGGCTCGACAAAAACCTAAAGCGCAATTCAGAGAGAACGGGTATTGTGATGATGACTATCTTTGTCTGTTAACTCAGGTTTTCTCCATTCGGCTCTGTGCAAGTTCCCATTAAAGGGGCTTTTTTTGGCGTGTTGTTTAACTGTTCTACTGCAGAAAATGGACTCATGGCATGTCGTCCACTTCAGTGGAGAGGAACAAGTCGTTATAATGGAGAGCTATGAAGAATATAACAAAATACTACAGCAAAAGCAACACTGTTGCAGCAAATGAGGCTAGCGAGGAATGCTGGAGAAAAAAAATAGCTTATTGTGTAAATGTATTATCTGCGATAAATGCCATCAATACTGTACCAGCAGTGTCAAACGGACTTGGCAGCAAATCGGGACTAGGTTTGCAAAATTCCAGGAATATTTAAGGTGGAAACTTTCCATGGGAATTAACAGGAATTTTCATAGGGTTTCCTGTGAAGCGCACGGAGCTCACCTCATCTCACAGCTCTTCTATTTCGTTTTTTCGACGCTGCCCTCCAAATGGTTAAAAAATACAACAAACTGTTTCAAAAAGTAATGAAATGATTAGTGACAGTCTTTTCCAGGGCATTTGATCTTTGTGAGTCTTTTTTTATTATTTTTGCAATTCCCTTTCCTGCTGATCTTTGTCTCTCTGTCTTTATATTTCTTTGTCCCTCTCTTTTGTCAGGTCTGTGTGGAGTGATAGAGCAGAAGGATGAGGGAGGGCAGCAGCCAGATTCAGCTTGTGGAGCTCAGACCCAACATGGGCATGCTGGACTCTGCGAGTATGAGTGCTTCATTGAGTATTATTTGTTGTTCTGATGCCTTGGTCGCCAACAAAGGCAAAATGTATGTTATTATGTACAGTATGTTATTTGTGCTACAGTGTGTGTTTAAGGCCAGATTCTCCCCAAGGTTCCCCAAGGTCATTTCCCACCTTTGCGGTACATGCTATCGTATCGTACCTGCCATGCTCCGTACTTGAGAATTGAAGGCAAGTAAAATGTTATCATACCTGATAAGAAGAACCCAGGTTGTAAAAAGAATACAACTTTCTTTCTAACAGGTAACGGGTAACAACAAAATCTCATACTGACTTTTCATCCGTTACACCATCAGTTCAGCGTACTAGCAGGGAGCTTCTGTGCGATTGTGCAAACTAATAGTGTTGTACTCGTCTCCAGGAAGCATTACCGGGAGTACCTGGTCAGCCTGATCAACAGCCACTCGGTCGACCCCGCCCCCCTCTACAGCTCCAACGAGCTGCTGCTGGCCTGCAGGAGATACAAGGTGGACGACAGCCGCAGGGACGGAGAGGACGGCTTCACCTACTTCAGCAGACTGCTCCAGGTATGTGTGTGTGTGTGTGTGTGTGTGTGTGTGTGTGTTGTGTGCGAGCATGTGTGTGTGTGTGTGTGTGTTGTGTGTGCGAGCATGTGTGTGTGATTAATAAATGCCTGGAGATGGTCTAGAAACGAAACCTTGCCTATTATTATACTATATTTATAGTTGTTTTTTTTTTCTTCAAGTTAGACAGTGTGCTGGAGTTTTCTTTGCAACTTCTGACCTGCTTGCCCCTCTCCGATGCACCTGTCTCACTTTATAGATGCGCAAAGTATTTTTACTGTACTGATTAATAAATGTGACATCCACCTCTTTGACGCAGACGTAAATATTTTAATTAGATCCCCAGAGGATGAATCGTAAAAAGGGATGAATTGTAAGCACTTAAGTGATCCCTGCATCCCCTGATCATTTTAAAGCTATCTCTGCATATTCATATGGTGACATTTATAGCAGCGCCTTTCAAAGTTTGTCACTGTACCAAAGGATGTACAGACAGCTATCACTGGATTACTTTGATACTGAAGAAAACTTAAAAACATGATAGTTCTCAGGCGTGTTCTGCAGTTCATCACGATAATAGCTTGTTGTCTTACTATCGTGTTCCTACATGGTCATTTATTGTTCTGACCAAATGAGAAAAAAAATAATATATATATATATATATATATATAAAATACTTTCATTCTGGATTTCAGGAACTTTACATACATTCTATATAGACCACTGTATGAACATATATGTTGTATACATTTTATTCTATCTTTTGCATTTCATTTTGAGACACTGACACTAACAGCCCTTTGTGGTCTCTCTGCAGAAACTGATGGATGAAGTACCGCTTGGTGACAAGGTGCCACGCAAGAAATAATGAATCACTTCCTGTTTCCTGCAGTGATCTTGTTGCCCTTTCAACTTAAAACTCAGCCCCAAGAGACCAAAATGGCAACAGTTTGCTTCAGGCTTTTGGAGCTGTATATGTTAACTTATGTTCCAATGACACAGGATAGTCTGGCAGCCCAGAACTTTTTGATCAAACGAAAAGAGTACCAACATTTGAGCACAGGGGCATCCAGGGAATTACCTCTCATATGCAGATATGATGTCTGCTGGAGCCACACACTGTTGCGTTTGGCCCCTGGGGGCCTCAAAGAGGGCTGAAAAAATGTGTTCGATCAAACATTCAAAAGTACCATCTCAAACCAATCTGATATCAACAGGCAGGTCACACAGAGTACTGAATGACCCCTGCCAGACAAATTATCCGCTGCGAAGGGCCCGGCAGACACCAAAAAAGTGAAATGAAAAAGCACATCCCACTGAACCCGAAAATCACCATGCCAGACAAATTACTTGCTGCAAAGGGCCTTCCAGAGACCCCTCAAATGCAGCCCCAATATACAATATCATACAGTTGACCTAGATTAAATGTTGAGAGTACCACTTCAAACAGTTTCTGAACCAATTGTGCACATCCACAAAGTACAGCCACCAGCATGCCAGACAAATCTTCTGCTGCTTAAGGTCCACCAGACAGCCCTGAAATACAGTCCCCACATACTAGATCGATTCACCTTCAGTACATAATCAAAGAACCACATGACACTAAAAAATTGTGAACATCCACAGAGCACAAGTGTACCATAATTTAGGTTAGTTCAAACATTGGCAAACATAAGGGGTTGCCTTCCACCACATTATACTGATTTCAAATTAGAACATTCCTTCAATAGAGACCCTTTCAACTATAGTTCCGTTAGGACTAATTACAGGCACCTGCACCCTAGCCTGTTTAACCCGAGCAGTCTTCATCCTGAGTCTTTTTGTGAATGTGCCCTGAAGAAGGCAGACATGGCACAAGCACAAAACACATATGAAGGGACTAGCTGCAGCAATGCCAGGCCTTCATGCATTTACAGGCAGTGACTTCACCTCAGCATTTTTTTAGAAAGGGTAAAATGATCGGCACACAAGGTTCTTCAGAAAGACATGACAGGGACACTGATCCAGTTCTTCAGCATACTATCTTCCACAGAGGAACCAAATCAGTGTAAAGCAGAACAGTTCATGTGAATGGGAAAATGTGAATAACGTCAAGAGGCCAGATACACTAAACTGATCCCGATTACTGGTAATCTTAATCAGGTAAATACCAGCTCATATTTTGTCTGAATTAATCGGGTAAAAAAACAAGTTTTGTGTAGTTTCTGAGTGGGCATTGACAGGTAAATCCCCCCTTTGCAGTTAATCTTTCTTTCCCAGGCCATAAGCTATAGCCCTTTAATCAATTACTCTAAATGAGTTCTAAGTCTAATGCTAATGTTTGAACTAACCTAAATTATGGTACACTTGTGCTCTGTGGATGTTCACAATTTTTTAGTGTCATGTGGTTCTTTGATTATGTACTGAAGGTGAATCGATCTAGTATGTGGGGACTGTATTTCAGGGCTGTCTGGTGGACCTTAAGCAGCAGAAGATTTGTCTGGCATGCTGGTGGCTGTACTTTGTGGATGTGCACAATTGGTTCAGAAACTGTTTGAAGTGGTACTCTCAACATTTAATCTAGGTCAACTGTATGATATTGTATATTGGGGCTGCATTTGAGGGGTCTCTGGAAGGCCCTTTGCAGCAAGTAATTTGTCTGGCATGGTGATTTTCAAGTTCGGTGGGATGTGCTTTTTCATTTCAAGGTGGTACCTCCTTCGTTTGATGTAGGCCATATCTGAGGGGCCCTTTTTTGGTGTCTGCCGGGCCCTTCGCAGCGGATAATTTGTCTGGCAGGGGTCATTCAGTACTCTGTGTGACCTGCCTGTTGATATCAGATTGGTTTGAGATGGTACTTTTGAATGTTTGAATGAACACATTTTGTCAGCCCTCTTTGAGGCCCCCAGGGGCCAAACACAGCAGTGGGGCTCCGGCAGATATCCATATCTGTATATGAGAGGTCATCCCCTGGATGCCCCTGTGCTCAAATGTTGGTACTCTTTTCATTTGATCAAAAGGCTCTGGGCTGTCAGACTAGGGAGTGTCATCTCTGAAGCTCTGCCCGAGTGAATTTAATCAGTTCAATTGAAATAACTTTATTTATCCCCCAGCCAAAAGCCAAGGAGTAGTTCTGCCAAGTACATAAATATAAAAAAATACACTCAATGCCATATACCATAATAAATAATAATTAAAGTGCAATAAGAGAAGAGCAGCAGCAACACATTTTCAGTTTTATAATAAAAATGTTTGTCCGACACACAACAGTGTGTGTGTGTGTGTGTGTGTGTGTGTGTGTGTGTGTGTGTGTGTGTGTGTGTGTGTGTGTGTGTGTGTGTGTGTGTGTGTGTGTGTGTGTGTGTGTGTGTGTGTGTGTGTGTGTGTGTGTGTGTGTGTTTTCAGAAAAGAAAAGGAAAAAAAGATATAGTAAGGAGGAAGGAGGGAGAGAAAAATCAGTAAGATATTTCACCTATGGTTTGTTGGTTTCAACATTAGTGCAACATAGGTTACCGTGGTGATCTCCACCAGCTAAAGGTAAACCCCTTTTAGATAGATAGATAGATAGATAGATTATTGTCATTGCATATCACTACACAACAAAATGAAGATGACATCAATCACTCACTTAGCAGCATAAAGATAAAAAGTGACAGTGTCAGCAACAATAAACAGATAAATATGGAGTTAAAAAAAACATATATATATATACATATACAGTACAGGCCAAAAGTTTGGACACACCTTCTCATTCAATGCGTTTCCTTTTTATTTTCATGACTATTTACATTGTAGATTCTCACTGAAGGCATCAAAACTATGAATGAACACATATGGAATTATGTACTTAACAAAAAAGTGTGAAATTTTTTGATAACTCTGCAAACCCTTGGTGTTCTCTCAATGAGCTTCATGAGGTAGTCACCTGAAATGGTTTTCACTTCACAGGTGTGCTTTGTCAGGGTTAATTAGTGGAATTATTTCCCTTATTAATAAAAAAGCAAAGGGTGGCTACTTTGAAGAATCTAAAATATAAGACATGTTTTCAGTTATTTCACACTTTTTTATTAAGTACATAATTACATATGTGTTCATTCATAGTTTTGATGCCTTCAGTGAGAATCTACAATGTAAATAGTCATGAAAATAAAAGGAAACGCATTTGAAAGAGAAGGTGTGTCCAAACTTTTGGCCTGTACTGTATATATATATATATATATATATATATATATATATATATATATATATATATATATATATATATATATATATATATATATATATATATATATATATATATATATACACACACACACACACACACACACACACACACACACACACACAGTATTAAAACCAGAATAAGAAAACCAGTGCATTATCAACACCGTATGGTTCAAGCCCAGCTTAGCTTAGCCTTTGTCCGCGCCCTCATGACCCTAAGCTTGCCTGAGGGCAGGGTGTGTAGGGTCCGCCCTGATGCTTGCTGCTCTTCTCTGCAGCCTACTGGAGTATGTGTCCTCAAGGCTTGGGAGAGGGGCACCGATGATTCTTTGGGCTGTTTTAATTCCCCGCTGCAGGTCTTTTCTCTCCTCAGTGGTGCAGCTGGAGAACCACACTGTACAGCTGTATGCCAGCACACTCTCTATTGTGCATGTTTTGATACCAGAGAACCTGTGTTCAGACCAAAGACTGTAAAACTAGTGGACGTATAAGCAGCGACGTCACCCAGTGGTTTGTGGACTGCCTTTTTAAACATGGGTTTTGAAGCCTCGAGTTTGGCAGTTTGGCCATCGCCATCGTGGTTATTTTTTTTTTAAACCGTACTTGACGATTTATGCCTCTGTGGCTGATTGACAGGTCGGCCATAAAGCACTCCATCTTTATCGTCTATTTTAAACTAAATGGGACAACAATTTAGAAAAATTAACACCAGGCTGTATTGAAAAAGACTTGAAAGTTGTAAGTTATTGTAAGACCTGAAATATTGTATGCTATATTTGCATGTCTATTTGTTTTGTAATAATGTGATATTGTGAAATAGGGGCAGGACCTAATAAGCTGTATGCTTCCGCCTGCTCCTTCTCAAACTTATCCTATTCTATTTATTTTTTTGGTCTTTGGTAAATTATGATTGTTTGTGTTTTAATTTGGGGGTTTTAATTTTTTTTTTTTTTTTTTCTTTTGTAACATTGTTGATTGTTCGATTAATCAAATCAAAGTAGCGATTGAGGCCATAAACTCGTTTATAAAGTTGTTTACTGAGGTAATAAATCAAGTGAGAAGAAGGGTCTTTTTCTCATTCACTTCTATAGAAACTGACTTATTTTTGCAACCAGTTGAGTCGCCCCCTGCTGGAAGTTTGTTATAATGCAGGTTTAAGGCACTTCCTCATTGGCTTCACTTTTCAGACTCGGAAGCTTCGTCCATTATTTTTACAGTCTACGGTTAAGCCCAAAGATAGCTGGCTAACCCACAATCTGCACATTTTTTATTGTTCTGTTTTATGTATTGTGTGTAAACTGTGCATGTTTAAACTTGACATGTGACTATTGTATTCAGTTTAAAGATATTAACAGTATTTACAGATGATTTGCCTTGCATTCATTGTTGCCGAAGAAGTCCCCGCCTTACAAGGCAGAGGTGCTAAATTCAACTAATTTGATTGGGTGCTGTGAATGGGATTAATATGCTGCAGTACGCCCAATTTGGTGAATCTGAACTCATGGTGAACAGGTTTCTCACTTGCCGATGATGTAAAAAATACTGCTTTTAATAACTGCTTTGTTTCATGACTGTAATTCTTTTGAATATTTTGTGTAGTAAAAACCAGTGGTGTAGTCTACGCGATACGCAGGTATACACAGTATACCCACTAAGAAAGCTCCAGGATTTCCATATACCCACGTCAAAATGCACCATGACATGTAACAACATACTTAACATTATATTTTTGTTATATTTTGAATTGTCATCTGTGTTTTCCGTTCACATAGGCTAAATAAAGGTTCAAAAAAATCTATCAGATTGCAGGAAATAAAGTCTGATGCTCAAAATGTCCCTGGGGGAGGTCACCCACACCCCCCCCCACTTTGATATGTCCAGTCTGGTCCATATGTTTATATAGTACAGTATACCTGCTAAAATACATTAGACTACACCACTGGGTATAACTAAAGAGATACGCCAGAAGTGTTAATCCCAGTTAGTGCATGTTGTGGTCTGTACTGTTCTCTAAATAAATGGTTATAATAAGACTATAACCAATCTTTCACACTGTCAGACTTGAGTTTAACATCTCATTGCTGAGGTCATGATTTGTGGTAGTGTGCTATGACTTAATTTGATCAAAAATGTTTTCATTTTGTCAACCTCTGTCTGTAAAGTAGGGGAAAGGTATAACAGGCACACATACAATATAGTGGTGAAAAAGTCAAAAGCTTTACAAGTGTACTGTTTATGGTAGGGCTGTTTTTTGTCATGGGGTTGCAGGCTGCAAGAGTAAAGGACTTAAATGCAGACTACTAGTCAGGTATATCTACTGACAGGGTGATTGGAGAATGGGGAGCGTGTGGATGTGGGAGTCAGGTGAATGGGACAGGTGGGAACGTTATAGGGTATCTGGTGGACGAATGCAGAATGCCAATGACAAAGAAAAAGGGAAAGAAAAGTAAAGCCAATGCTGAAGTGCCTTAAACCTGCATTATTTCTAATAGCCAGCAGATGGAGACTTAACTGGTTGCACAAAGAAGTTTCTGTAGAAGTCTGTGAAATGAGAAAATGACCCCATATACTTCTAACTTGATGTATTACCTCGGTAAACATTATCATAACGAGTTTATGGTCTCACTCTCTAGTTTTCAAGTCTTCTTCAATAAAGCATTGTGTTCATTCATTTGTAAATTATGATCGCATTTAGTTTAAAATAGACGATAAAGCAGGGCAAGATTCAGGGGGTTGCTACCTTGAGGTAAGTCTATATCCACGATGTTCCACTTCCGTGATTGCTTCGGTGCCGTCGGAAATTAAGCCGGATCACTCTCTTTTCGCCCGGATGTCTGTTACCTTCCGCTTTCTTGTGTTGTATTCTAAACTCTGGTGGAGTTATGAGAACTATGGTTTCCTCAGATCTCTGCAGGGTAAATCCAGACAGCTAGCTAGACTATCTGTCCAATCTGAGTTTTCTGTTGCACGACTAAAACAACTCATGAATTTACACATGTTCCACCAAAACAAGTTCCTTCCTGAGGCTATTTTGCAGGACACCGTGGCTCTGTCGGGCGCTTAGCGCCGCCCATGACGATTGTGATTGGTTTAAAGAAATGCCAATAAACCAGAGCACCTTTTTCTCCCATCCTGAGAATGCTGTGTGGACTAGCCAGACCTTCCTCTGCAGCGTTATGGAGGAAGGTCTGGCAAAACAAAACTACCTTTGAGATTGACAAGTAGCTACCATAGCTGGTTCCACGGGGTTCTCCGTCAGATCCACCCTTAGCTCCTCCTCCCCAGCTCTCATCCAAATAATGGGGACTTCTGTCCAAGATGATGAAGGCCAAAATGCCAAGCTCAAGGCTTCAAAGCGGTAGTCAACAAACTAATGGGTGACAAACCAGTGGCTACATCCACTCCTTTAATACAGTCTATGATTAGTCTTTGGAAAGTCAACCTGTGCAGAAACAGAAATATCACCGTTAGATAAACATTTAGATGTTCTGTACTCAACATTCAGAATTAATATAGCAGTAAACAAATATTTGCTTTGTAAAGATATGTTGGAGCAGCTGCGTCCTGAGCAGAGAATGAAGTCACACTCTGCCATTTTTTATGTGGTTCACTTTTTTGTGACTCATGGGTTGCTGGTAGGGCAGTCAAAATATCCCCAAGCCCTACTTGACTTCAGAGAGCATTTATTGATTTATCCCTGGCTTTTGTTTTATGTTGCATCTGTCGAACGTTCTACTGTATGTATTTGTAAACTGCATTTCCCATGAGTCCACAAACAAAGCACATACTGTATATAAGCTTTAAAGGTCCCATGGCATGAAACTTTCACTTTATGAGGTTTTTTAACATTAATTTGCGTTCCCCCAGCCTGCCTATGGTCCCCCAGTGGCTAGAAATGGTGATAGGTGTAAACCGAGCCCTGGGTATCCTGCTCTGCCTTTGAGAAAATGAAAGCTCAGATGGGCTAATCAGGAATGTTCTCCTTATGAGGTCATAAGGAGCAAGGTTACCTCCGCTTTCTCTGCTTTGCCCGCCCAGAGAATTTGGCCAACCCATGAGAGAGAGACATCATGGCTTTCAAATGAGCAAAGTGGCAGTTGGTCAAGGCCACACCCCCACCCTCCACCCTCCTCTCTCCTCCTCAGTAGCTACAGACACAGAAATGGCACATCCTAAGGAAAGCTCATTGTGGGACTGGCTCTAAAGGCTGTAATTCTGCACCAAGGCTGAATTTCGGGAAAGAGACTTCAGATACAGTATTAGGGGACCACTAAGGTCTATATAAAAGAGACTTCAGATACAGTATTAGGGGACCACTAAGGCCTATATAAAAGAGACTTCAGATACAGTATTAGGGGACCACTAAGGTCTATATAAAAGAGACTTCAGATACAGTATTAGGGGACCACTAAGGTCTATATAAAAGAGACTTCAGATAAAGTATTAGGTGACCACTGAGGCCTATATAAAAGAGACTTCAGGTACAGTATTAGGGACCACTAAGGTCTAGCCTATAAAAGCATCCAAAGAGCACCATGTCATGGGACCTTTAAGTGTAGGCTACTTAACGTTTGTCTTTTTTTCTGGTTTATTGGTACAGTTTACAAAACTATTTTAGACAATGGTATTCTTTCATCTCTGTGTCAACAGGTTGGAGAAGGTTTTAAGTGTGAGATGGACTTGGTGGCGAAGGATGTGGTGAGTGCTGTTCATGTTTGAGAACTGCCTAAGCACTTAAGAGTATGAAGCTCAAGTTCCCGCAGCAGCCACAGAGTAGCAGTAAGTAACTGTCCATGGTGCTGAAGACCAGTCTTTACTCTGCAGGACTGTATAGGCTGCTTCACTTCAGGTGCAGGCTGCAAGCTGACAGGTAGACGACGTGTTGGCACGTAATAGGAGATTTTGACGAGACTATAGCCTACTCTGTGCTGGTATGGAGATCAAACGGTATGCAAACAGCTGAGAGACAGACAGGAAGAGGGGGAGTCAACGAGAGTGAGAGAGAGAGAGAGAGAGGGGGGTATGATGTCATAGTTTTAAGTCTGTGCCATAGAAGAAGCAGATGGATGCAGCCGTCCTCCTTTTCCTTCGATCCTGTTTCCATTTCCATCGCCAGCTTCAGCATCAACATCAGGACCCATCGAGGACAAAAGAGTGACAAACCGCAGAAAGGAGAATCGGTGGTGAAGGGAGTCTGTCTGCAGGTGGAGGAAACAAAGCGGAAAAAGCCTCCTGTCGGCTGGATGTTAAGCGGATCGTCAACCGAAAGAGAAGTCCAATAAAGACGGGATATGGACCAAAATATCGGAGCAAGCACTGGGCCAGTCCTCTTTTCTGGCTTTATTCTGTATTATGAGCAGGCGGCTGTGTAGAGGAGCTAGTCCTGCCCAGAAAGGAGGAGGAGTAGGAGAGACACACACAGAAGGGTGTCGACGGAGAGAGGCAGGAGAAGAGGAGAAGAGAAGAGGAGGGGAGGAACGGAGGAAAAAATAATAGAGTGATATTTCAAGCTTCCAATAATGGCGGCTAAATCGGACGGGGTCCTGAAGATGAAGAAGAGCGACGTGGCCTTCACCCCCCTGCAGAACTCGGATCACTCCGGCTCGGTGCAGGGGCTCCACCCGGGCGCCCAGCCCGACTCTGCGGGCACCGGGGACGGGGACTTCGCCAACGGGGAGTCGCGGTGCTGCGGCGGGGGAGGCTCCAACTCGACGTGCCTTCGCCCGGGCAGGGAGCAGCAGAAATACACGGTGTGGGACTGCCTGTGGATCGTAGCCGCGGTGGCCGTGTATCTGGCCGACGTGGGCACCGACGTGTGGCTGTCGGTCGACTACTACCTCCGCCGCGACTACTGGTGGTTCGGCCTGACGCTCTTCTTCGTGGTGCTGGGCTCCTTCTCGGTCCAGCTCTTTAGCTTCAGATGGTTCGTCCACGACTTCACCACCGAGGACGGCGCGGAGTCCGCCGCCGACTGCTCCCACATGGACGGGAACAAGCTGCTGAGCGGCTCGGCCTCACACGGCGACGTTACCGCTCAACACCACCCGGCCACGCCGCAGAGACAGGCGTCGACCGCCAGCAAGAACACCACGAGCAACAGCACCGCGAGCACCGCGTTGGGCAGCAGGAGTAGAAAACGCTCTGCCTACTACTCCTTCTGCGTCTGGTTCGGCCAGTCCGTCATCCACATCCTCCAGCTGGGCCAGATATGGAGGTAGGATATGGGGATGGAGGCCTTGGGATGGGTAACAATGATTGTGTGGGAATGTGGGTTTGTTGTGTGAGGAATGAATGCATGAATGAATGAGTGAATGAATGAACGAGCAGAGGTGCTGCTCTGGCAGTAGCTGGCACTCTGAATGCTACCAGCTGCCATCTTTATCATGCTCCCCTCTGCGGGCCCAACACCAGTTGGGGAAAAAGTATCCAGATCCCTTACTTACTTAAGTAAAAGTACTAATTCTACTGTTCAAATACTCTGTTACAAGTAAAAGTCCTGCATTAAAAATGTGACTTAAGTAAGTATATGTAAGTGTAAATGTAGTCTACAGTAGGCCTACTTGAGTAAATGTAGAGCTACTTAATTCAATTCAATTTTATTTACACTGTCAAATCATAACAGGGGTTATCTGAGGACGCTTTACAGCTAGAGTATGTCTAGACCAAGCTCTATAATTTATAAATTACAGAGTGTGGTCTGTGTGTGCAAGAGCAAGCATTTGATGCGACAAAACTTCCTTTAAACAGGCAGAAACCTTGCCAGTTGGGACACAGAGACAGAGATACAGATTATAGAGAAATATGATTCATAATAATTATAGCAGTTGGTATGATGAACAGTAGCAATTATAGTACCAATAAAGATAATAGAACTATGACTAGAAATGATAGTAGTTAGCAGTGCAGGGCGTAGCAGGACCACGGCAGCAGCTGCAAACAGAGACGATATAACGAAATAATGGTACCGTAGTTACATTCCACCACTGGCCGACACACAAGACACTGTGGGAGGCTGTTAGGTCACTCCCTGTGGGTCATGACGAAGTACAAGCTGAACAGGAATGGTATTTTCTCTCTTTTGATGGCCCTGGCCTGTCAGTCACAGGTCAGTCTGGTGTCAAGCAGTGAATGCTGCCGATGCTGTGCACACTTTTCTCTTTTGGTGCCATTAGAATGGGCTTCATACTGCTTTTGGGTGGATTTATGGATTTGAATAACCCTTAACTTACTACACATGGTGGTATTTGACAAAAGCTTACTCACAGTCATGTATTAAGTATATGTAGAAACAAAACATCATGCAGCAGACAACTTATTGAAAAATCTAACTATTACAGACGTATCCTGTGGTGCACATGCTGTAACCAGTGGTGGAAGAGATATTTGATTCTTTATTCAGTAAAATGTACTTAAAGTAACAAACATTGCTCCTTAAGAAAATGTTACATGATTATATAAGACAAAATTGGATTGTTTAATATCCTTAATGTGTAAGTGTATTTGACTGCTGTAGCTGGTTGAGTTGGAGATCATTTAATGTGTGATTTAATCTATAACAGTGCATCATATTTTATAAGATGAGCATTTTCTTTGTATATTGAATGTTATTCTAGCTGGCTGTAACAATCTTTCCCTCTGAAAAGTGGTGGAGTAGAACTAACATTATTAATCTGCAGATTATTTTATTGATTAATCGTTTGACCCGCAAATGTGAGAAGGTGTCCATCACCACAGTTTAAATCTCACAATCCAAAGTCCAAGCTGCCATATTAAAATGTCGTTTTGTCATAAAACCAACAATATTTAGTTTACTATCAAAGAAGACAAAGAAAAGCAGAAAAAAACTCATATTGTAGCCATTGAGCCTTCTGATTATACTAGCTAATTATTTCTCAAAACATTGACTTGAAAAGTATCCCAATGTCTTGTTTTTTGTCTTATTTTTTTTTATTTGAATTTCGACTTCAAATATTTATTTTTGAAAAACCACACGTAACAGTTGGATACGTCTTATTTTAAAATGCAATGACATGTAAATGTCCATATTTCCACACCTGATTTTCAGCAAAATTTCAAGTTACACAGCAGCGGATTGCCAAAGCCCGCACTTTGACCCGAATCAGATCACATGACCTCAGGGTCTCTGGCTGCAGCCAACGTGTTACCGTCTGCTTGACCTGTCCTGGGCTGCACATATAGCAGTACTCTTATAGTTCAAGTCACTCATGTGACATTTGCAGCGGCTATAGTGTGTAATACTATATATAGTACCATAAGTGTTCTCTGCCCTTTTCTTTCATAACTCATACTGGGCTCAGACTGCAGCAGCCCTGTGACCCTGAACAGGTTTAGATTTCAAAGTTACGCTTCTGGCATTTTGAAATTTCTATGAACCTGTACAGTTTATAACAGAACTTTTTTTTATTTTTTTATTTAGTTCATATGATAAGATAGACTTTATTAACCCTCTGAGGATGCACTGGCGCGTCCAAACGATGTTTGACAAAACTCCTATTCAAAAAGTGATATTACAAAATTTAATTTCAGACATTTATTTACTATTTTAATCATATATAACCTAAGACTTTGGTAAACTCATTTCAAGCACCGAAACAATTCATACAACACATTATAAGTTATAAGTCAAAAGAGATTTGAGGAATTTCAAGAAGCCAAACGTCAACGTTTCAGCTTTAGCGCCAACTTATCTCCTCACACATTGCTCTGGGGCAGATTTGGGTTTCACTGTACGGAAAGCTGAGTTTGTTCTGAACATTTTGATATGAAACACATGGGGATCAGTTATATACAAATGGCTTAAAAAGGTAAATTTAAGGAGATATGTGAAAATGCCCTTAAACACTGGGGAAATTCCCTTGTTACAGCAGCTCAAAAGAAAAATTCACACATTAAATTGACAGCGGAAAAACATACAAAAAGCATAAATAGAATTAGATTTATAATAATAATAATAATAGTAATATTTACACTATAAACACCTTTATATAAACAGACAGCATACACAGATATACAGATGAGTGAGGTGCGGATGAATCAAAATGACATATTGCACAGTGGGAGGTGACACGGAGTAATAAATAAATAAATATGCATAGTGCAGAATATTGTCAAGTGATGGCTCATGTTGCAGAATCAGCGAGCAGTGCTACATTCTAATGTATTAAAGAGTGAGTTAATACATGAGTTTAAAACCGTTTAATCTATTATTCATGATTATTTATTGCGATAGAAATCTCCAGACGTCAGACAGAAATGTTAAAGTGTCTGCGGCTCCGTGCCTGTTGATGTTTTGTACCAACCTTAATTGGAAACCTACATTAAGAGTGCTAAGAGTAACATAACAGAGACCTAGAATAGTGCTGGAACAGTTACTGGATCACTGATTCACACACATGATTAACATGTTTGACAGTTCATTATATAAAGTGGTTGCAGTTGCTACAATTTCATAGACTGGGTAAACCTGTACATTTATCTATCCTGCTTCCGTTACAAATCTGCGGGAACCAATCACAAACTGGCTTATCCACCTGGCGCACTATTGGTGGGTTTAACACGATGACGATAGAGAAGCGACCAAGCAGCTTTTCGTTTACATTCAGTCTGATTGGTTGAAGGACTATCCAATCGCGTACAGAGTCATTTGAACTGTGCCCGTTGATCATGCCTCTTGTGCGTTAGAAAATACAGAGGAGACTCCCCAGAGTAATTGGTCTGTGGACAGCCAGACTAACAATTTCGGGGATACTAAAAAGATGATCAGAATGTATACACAGCTGTGACTGGTCAGTTTTTTGAAGAATACATGAACATCATTAATACAGCACAAATCATAATGATTCAAATACCTTAATTGATGCATTAATTAACATATTGTTCCTGCATTGTAGAATTAATTCATGCTGTTTAATGCTTAAAGTCATGCATGAATTCATGATAATTCACGTACCATTATTATAAAGTATTACCGTTATGTTGTATTGCTTATTATATGCTGATTTAAGACAATACTTTGTAGTACAATGTCTATCTTTGCTGACTTGTTCTAGTTGGATGGATATGAAATAGGTTTTTGTGACCGATCATATTTGTAGAGTTTGGGAGAGGAGACAAAGTTCTCCGTTTACGATGTCATATTTTATTGAAGAAGTTATGTTAATTTGTGTCTTTGCGCCAATTTGCGCTGACTTGGTATGCAATCGCACCGCCTCTCAGTCAGGTTTACTTTCAAAAGGATGGTTTCTCATTGGGAATTGTCATGCCCGTTGTGTTCTACCATTAATAATGACAAGCCAGTGACCTATCACATTCAAAATGTTGCTCCCAGCTGGCCCCGCCCCTGTGTCTGCCTCTGGCTCGTGATGGGCAGGTCTACTGTCTGTGTGATACCGTCTTTGATAAGCAGTAACTTTGTGTTTGCTGTGGGTTGGGAACAGTAACAGTGAAAGACAAGTTTTATAGTTTATGCATTTTTTTCTCTCGCATATTATTGCTGGGCACATATTTTACATTCTGCATTGATCAAACACCTTCAAAATATTAAACATTGGACAGAAAAATGAGAGATCCCTCTGTCAAAGAGACGGAGAGACAGTTTTTCTCATTCTTCTTCCAATACTTGTTGTACGTATCCTTATTGCGCCGTGGGTCAGAGAGAAACATATTTTCAATTGTTCTGTATGTCTGGCACATATTGCAGAATTGACAATAATGTTGACTCGACTTGACTAAAACAAGGTATCAAACAGCATCTCCACATCATACTAAGTCCAGTGACACCCCAGAAGCTAAAGAGCACATGTAGCTAAAAACCGTCATCATTATCATGGTTAATGAATGCTGCTCAGCAAGATGCTGGAGGTCTGAAATGTCTGCTCTACAAAAATCTGTCTTGAACGGTCTCTTGATGCAAAGTATCAGACCCATCTCTGGTAAAACAATTTTTTTTAAAGAGCAACATTTGGCTTGACATTCTCTGATGTTTTTGAATGTGATCTTTCTTTATCTTTTGGGGGCATTTTGAGAAATGATGCCATTATTTGACAGTGAACAGTAGAGAGGTGACAGGAAATGACGCAAAGGAGGAGGGATTAGGACCTGCAATCACATGGTTGCCATGGCCAGCAGGATGACCCAATTTCCTGTTTCTGTCCACTTAGCACAACATGAGATTCAGTGCATAAATCAGAGGCACGTTTAAACTAGGGCTGCACAATATATGTTTTTTTTTTTATCGTCATCGCGATATCAACTGGCGCAATATACACATCGCGAAAGGCTGTGACATATAGATAAATATGCAATAGACGCAAAACTGATTTTAGTTTTTGTTAGTTGAAAGAAGATATCAGCACAAAACCGCACATTAAAATATAACTCATTATTTTTTTAGTGGTGCCTTTTCAGTTTGTTCAGTAGAGGAATGGTATAATGATTTCCTTTTATTTGTTTTAAATTCAACAAGCAATTTGTTGTATTTTAGAAGACTACTGAAAGCAGCAGAAATGCAGAAGTGAGTACACTTTAATATCTGTTTATTGCGAGCAATATCGTTATCTCAATATTTAATGTTATCGCATATCGCATATTTTCCTCATATCGTGCAGCATTAGTTTAAACGGTGTTTTGTTAAGGTTTGAACGACATGTTTCCTCGGTACGGTGTCAGACGGTGTGCAACAGGCTTTGAGGTATGTTACTTCAGTCGGGACTTCTTCATTAGGCTCCCTATATTAGCTTTAGCCTGGCTCGTAGCAGCTTTCTGTGGTGAAAAATGGCCGGGAGACGTCGGGATAACGTTGCATTACTCAGGTGATTTAGATCGTCTTTGCAGCGAACATAACACACTGACCACTGCAGCTTCAATACCCATGGAAATGTGCATCACTGTGTCAGCAGCAGCTGCCGCTTACGCTACTTTTCTTCACACGGAGAGCCTCACTTCCCGTAACAAACCTGTCAGACTAACATTCCGTCACATACACACGCTGCCCACATGGCTACCTGTCTTAAAGGGGAAGGCTCGGCCGGTAACGATCGTGTAAAAGGAGATACGGTGAAAGTTTACTTTTCTATCAAGCAGCAGAAAAGCTTAAGCGTTAACATCGCAACGTCCTGCGAAATATAACAAAATATCGTGCAGCCCTAGTAAGGAGTAACGATGCAGCACATCGAACAATTCATCGAAAATATGTACTGAAGTAAAAGTGGAAGTAGGAGAAAAAAATAATACTCCAGTAGAGTACAGATACAGCCAACAGGGTGTTCAACTCACCCCCATTTCAGTTTAAATAAACGCGTTGCTACGTTTTGTCGGGGCTGAACGTGCCCCAGTATTACCGGCCAGTTGATTAAATTTTGTTTGAGAAAATCTTAGCAGTCAAGTCCAGTGGATGTGGCAGTGTCATGTTCTCTTCTTCAGTTCACCCATTTTTTTTTTTACAGGTTTTACAGGCATTTTCTGTGTTTTACAGCATTTTAAAAACACATTTGCAGCTCAGTTATTATCAATGTGGTAACAGCAACAAGTCCTCCAAACGATACAATGATATGGGTTGTTGGCAAGGGGGTAAGCGAGCGTCCACAAACCGTAACTCCTATGGAGCCATTTTGTTGCTAACAAGCCATCACCCGCCGTTAGCATCCCACTGACTGCCATTCATTTTGGCGCCACTTTGACAGCGAATAACTTTACATCTGAAGTGTTTAAAGACTCTATTTGTCCATTGTTTATTTCTAAAGAAACACGACAATGTGTAAAAGACTCCATTACCTTGTATCTCACGTTATAGCAGACGTTTTTGTAAAAATAGGCCACGTGACTTAATGTCGCATAGTAGAAGGATAACCGTACAGTAAACAAGAAGCTCGCAGGCAGTTTCGGCTTGCAATAGCTGTTTAAGTTTAATTACTAATGTTAACTAGCATTTTAGTTAGCAATAATTAGCTTGTGCGTATGTTATCTCCTTACATTTACCTACGCTCTCTGTCTCTGTAAGACTGAATGATTGAGATTTCGGCACAGCTACCAGAAGACTTACAACTTTCAGACAGGTTGCTCACGTCACATCTACGTCTTCAAGCTCAGTTGGAGGCTGCTCAGTAACGCTCAGCACTCACCAGAAAAAATGCTTCTAATATTGTTCACTGGTCTCCGTCCAGAGCAATGGGATCTGTTGGTCCATTCTTATATACTGTCTATGGTTGTTTGTTACTAGCCTTAATATGAACAACAGGAGCGTTTTCCATGCCTCAAATCTAAAACCAGAGAATGTTGATCATGGTTTTGAATATGTCTTTCTTAATGTTTAGGCACAAACACTACTTGGTTATATTTAGACATCTAAACAACTTAGTAGTTTAGTTGCAACTAAGATTGTGGTTTGGGTTACAATCAGACGTTAATTCACTTCGGGATGAAAAGAAAACCCTTCAAATGGGAGTTGAGTCCTCTCCCAAGGTGATAGTCCTGTGTTTGGGTCAGCATTGCCGTCAGACATATTATATTTTTTTATATGACTAGACTAGAGAGTACCAGAGTGAGACATTTTCCAACCCTAGGAGCTTTAATTTTAGAAATGTAAAAAAATAAAATAAAAAAAATCCATGAATCAAAATCTCTCTTTGTTTTGTGCCTAAAATCCATACAAACAGATTACAAGCAGTACCTTTCAGTACCTTGATTTTCTTTTTAAATGCATTCATTGTTTCTGCTACTGTTCTACTGAAGCAAACGGTTTACACAGGCCGGTATCAGGATCAGTTTTTGATATACTTACAGGACACTCTCCTCCTCCCCCTTCTTCTCATCCTCTCAGGTTGTTTTCTGAAAGCTTTTCCATGAATATCTGCCGTTACACAACGTGCCAACTTCCAGTACTGCAGCCTTTGACCTGCGCTACTTGATTTCACTTCCTCTATCTGTACACACACACACACACACACACACACACACACACACACACGGTTCACACTGCTACACACACAGGTAAAGTGTATCGGTGTTTGTTAAATGAGACATTCCAGATTCCCATGTGAAATTAATGACACCCATACATTGCAGCTGGATTTAAGGTCTATGTCTATATTGTGTGCATGTGTGTTTGCACCAGATATTCAAGAGTGTGTGTGCCAGTTTTTGCAAGATGTTTCTTTGAAGTTTATGGCTTAGTATTCTGTGTGTGTTTGATAAGTGCATTATGCAGCATAGGTGTTCCTGTAAGCCTTGAAACTACCCTTACAAATGTTACTACTATAGGTAAGGAAGAGATGAAGTCACCTAAATAATATAGCTAAATAAACAGTCTTAGGACAGAGTGAGGCTTATGTTTAAACTGATTGGTGTATCTCTCTGTCAATTAACACACCAATAGTCTTGTTCCTCGTCAGCAATATGAGCTCTCATGCTTGGTTGTAACCCCTCTTTTTGTGTGTTATGGAGATTCAACGATGGTGATGGCGATGTTTATGCTAAGTGTTAAGCCAAACGTGCTAAGTTTGGTTGTGTCCCTCTTCTTTAAGCTAAGTGGGAGAACAGTTTGTTCTAAAGATGCACAGATAGACCGTCCAGTGACCGGAATTGGCCGGTTTTCACGTGCTCGGCCTTGACCGGCGACCGGCAGGAGAGAACAAGTTTGCAATATGCAACACCTGCAAGGAAAAAGTAGGGCATGGAGGGACGACACCAAAAACCCAAATCACATTTTTTTGTTGGATATTGGATGTGAAAAGAAGGAAATGGTTCTAACATTGAACTTTAGATGTGTGTGAATTTCCCACACCAGGAGTAATTTATATAGTTCTATTTTATAGTGATCCATTATCTGTTCAAAAAGGTTCTATGTTCTGTGCAAAATGTCCTATTAAAGAAAAGATAGAAAATATATATATATGTGTGTGTGCTGTAAAGTGGTTAGAAAAAATGAAATCGGAATCGGTATTGGCTGGTCTAACTCAAAGAAAATCGGAAATCGGAATCGGCCTAAAAAGTTGTAATCAGTGCATCTCTAGTTCGTTCATTATTGCCAAATACTTTAAAAGTCTCTTCTTGGGTTTTTTTCAGAGATAATTCTATTTAAATTCATTAGAATTCATTAGATTTTTAATTTGTTGGTGCAGTTCTCTGTGAAACAGGTGTCCAATCCAATCCAGTAGTTGTTTATGGGCTTGGTTTTTAAGACATCTGCCCCCAACTTCTTAAGATGAGTCAGTATATTAACTCGTTTCACAGCTCCATTCAAGCCTTTACAATTCCCGGCTAAAAACTGCACCACACTTTCTTGAAAGATCCCTTTATAGAATTGTCCATCATCTAGTGTGTAAAGGATAAGATGTGAGTAAATGAGCATCCTTGCATGTACCAAATTTGTTTTTATCTGAACCAACACCGCATCTCGGGATGTCTGCTGTAAGGTTATTGCTGTGTTGAAATGTTGAAAGGTGTAGAGCAGCTGACTGACAGTGAACAGGGCCCAAAGCAATATAATAGCAACACGGCAGGTTTTAACTGTGCAATCTGTAAACGCAGGCAGCGGGCTCATCAATACATGTAATCTCTGTGGTTCTGCTCCTCCTTTGCATATTTTAAAAGCCCATTCATGTCTTTTAAATCCAATAAACATAAAAAACAGACCATATGCAAAATAAAAATCCTTTATTCAAAGGACAAACATCTTAAAGCTGTTATATCATTATGTTAATGTGTATCTAAACGCGGCCTTAACGTTGCACCTCAGTGAAACACGCCTACGCCACATGCGCATGACACTTGTAACCATTGTTAAGTCTATTTTGTTTGTTTATTGATATTCACCCCCATAACACACACACACACACACACACACACACACACACACACACACACACACACACACACACACACACACACACACACACACACATCCACACTAGTTAGACCCAACTTTACTTTAAGGTTTATTTCTTTACAGTTATTTACACTACTTGTATTTCTATTTTTCTTTTTGTCCTACATGTATGTCATTGCACTTTATGTATGTACCTTCCTCTGTAGCTGTTTTTTTCTAACTTGTTGTTTGCACCTTATGTCCATTCATTTTGCACCGGGACCAGGGAAACAAGTTTTATTCCTCTGCGTACTGTACTGCACTGTATATAGATGGATTACAATAAAGTCTCTTTTATCTCTCTTATCTCGTATCTTACACTTAAATAAATGTAATATATAAGATGCAACTGGGCTTGGAGTGCAATCAGCAGATCATTTCAGAAAGCATTCTTGCACTTTCAAACTTCTTTTAAAATGTTGTCAGTACCGGTATGGATGTTTGGATAGTAGTTGACCCTGTTGTATGCACACAGTAGGAAGTACCACACAGCACAGTTCATGTTGGGCTTTGCCCTGCTATTAGGGTCAGGGTAAAGGTTGAGCATGTAGTTGTGATGGTTAGGGTTAGGGGCTAGGGAATGTGTTATGTCAACAAATATGTGCATGTGTGCATGCTAGCGAAAGGCCTATCTGCCTCTTGCATTATTTACAGTCTCCTTCCAGAGCAGGAGAGGAACAGTGAGGGGGTGGAGAGAACCGGAGACTGTAATGTAATGAGACTCTCTCTCTTTGTTTTTCCTCTGCAGTTTAAAATTGTGTTTTATTTCTGGAAAGAGGGTTTTTTTCTCATAAAACTGGGCTGTCTATGCAGTAGAATTGCGTCAAACGTGTTATTTGGAGTTATTCTGCCGGCCTGTGAGTAGGGAGATCTTGGCACTGGTAACACGGAGGGAAGTTTACCATCATTCATTTACACATACTACCAACGTTATTAGGATACCAAGTTGGTTGAATATGAGCAACGCAGACCGCAGCAACTGTGATTGGTCCGCTTGGCCGTGGCTCGGTAGCGTTGCATTTCTTCCTACTCATTTCCGGGTTCTCCTTCTCACGGAAACAACATGAAATCAAGAAGAGGGTTAACTTTTCCTGCTACAGCTTTCCAACCGTGATCAGAAAGCACAGGGGAGACACTTTGTTTCTCCGTCTCCACCGCCGAAATCGGTACTCGTTCCGAAGCAAATCCCCGTCGCTCTCTCACTCGCTCTATCCCCCTCTCCCCACGCATAAACACATACTGCTAAGATACGCTAGATCGACGCAGATACAACCGAGGCACAAGTATAAATCTTCAGTACGGCCTAGGCCACTTATGTAAGCTAAGGCGTAGGCTCTGTGTGGTGCAGACTTACTACTATGAATCAGACTATAGAAAGACCAGCATCAAAAACACACACACACACAGTGAGAAGTGTGCCATGTCCATCTGTCCATGGACAGGCTGCGGCTTTATTGCTCTCAGCCCGGATTTCATTTTCAAGTTCTTTATTGATATTGGAACTTCATTTCACGGCCTGTTAGCGTGCTGCTAAATGAGTGCAATGTGTTGGTGATATTTCAGAGATAGAGGCAGAGAGAGAATGGGAATAAACTGAGACATTAAAATGTAGGCCACAGACAAGACTGAACCGTAATAATGAATTCACTTCATTAAATGAGCTTTTGCCTCAGGTCTGGAGAGGTACAGTTGAGTTGCAATGCCGGGAGCTGCAGTACGTGTGCCGCTCAGCCAATGTCCATGTTGCAATCCAGTCTTTTCTAATGAAACTGCACGGTGAATCTGTTGCTTAGACTAGGCTGATCACCCCGATCACAATACCTGAAAACTTTCACTTAGGTATTTCAGAAAGAAACGAAGGTGTGACAAGTTCAGTGTGTTGTTCCTTAGTCCTTTCTGATGTACTGCTACATGTAATCTTTCGTCATGTCTGGTTGACGTTGAAGCATGATGTTTTTTCCTCCGTCTCCTCCAGGTATTTTCATACTATCTACCTGGGCGTTCGGAGTCGTCAGAGCGGTGAGACGGAGCGCTGGCGTTACTACTGGAGGATGGTCTATGAGTTTGCAGATGTGAGCATGCTGCATCTCCTGGCCACCTTTCTGGAGAGCGCTCCACAACTGGTGTTGCAGCTGTGCATCATCATACAGACACACAAGCTCCAGGCTGTGCAAGGTAACACACTCACTCACAAGCAAGTGTCTTTCTATACTTACCCTCAAACCTATACTTATCTTGTGATTGTTTTGTTTTTTTATGTACTTAGAAGAGTTTTATAGTATTTTACCTGTGCCTGTGCACTAAAATCATCACTTTCAGGGATGAGATAAATAAGATAGATTTTTATTGTTGCGAAGGAAATTTGTCTGGGACAAACAAACAGTATCTGCTGTTTAGAGAATTCCACACAACATAGTGCATACATAGATGCATACATATATACAGTACACACAGACAAAGACACACTGTTGCTGCTGCTGGCGAACAGAAAGTTTTTCGAATCGGAGTTAAGCGCTGAAGTCATCCTTTAATAAAAGAAGTTGTTTTCGGAGTTTTGCCGATTGGATACGGCAAAAGTTTAATCTATCAACTGGTGTTGCTCTGGTTGGCTATGAGTGCGGATGGAATTTGAAAGACAACCATTTGTCCTGCCCCTCGGATTGAGCCCTGCCAATGGTGAGTTCCCAGACCCAACATCTTGATGTGGGTCTGGCTTGTCAGGCTAATTGGCTTTACTTTTCAGGCCCGGAAGTTGCCACTTGGATTATTGACAATGAAGTTGAATCTAATAAGTGAGCTAAGTGAGGGTAAACACATGCTGGACCAGTCTGTGTAAGAGAACTCTACAGTAACTGCCCACTTTTTTAACGGCTCTGGTTCTGGAAGTGTTTTTCCCCGTTCAGTATCTCCATCGATGGTTAATTAAATGCTTGTATAAAGAGTTTTAGGCCTGGAACCAAGCCAGCCAGCTATGAGAAGAATCGTGACCATAAAACATTTGATTTGGCGCAAAACAACACAAGACTGTGAACAGAAACAATCGTAGACTTCAATGGTAGTAGCTCGCTCTAGCCGTTTGTGGGTGCGGTAAACATTTCCATGGTAACGGCGAGTTCAGCTAATGCGAGAAGTCAATGTTATGCTTAGGATTTTGGTTAATGTTGTATTCCTCCATAACATCGCAAATAAAACATGTTGATTTTATACCGACTTCTAGCTTCTACAGGAGCAGAAACTTTAGTTTCACAATCTCCTAGCTCCTAAGTATTCCTTGGATGGATTAGAGTCTAAACCATCCAAGGTATACTTACCACCTACCACTCAGCCAAACTTTAGACAATATGGCTGATGATCAAAATCCTTATGGAGAAAATCAATGGGATTTTTGACTTCCGGAATTACACTGGTCTCTCTCGCGCTCTATAGACACACAGAGGTCTTCTCATCTGTGGTTCTGATGGCAAATAAGCATTTTTTTTCTCCAAAAATGTGTGTATTTCTGTACTGTTTCCCCTGATGTGGCACTGGAATTGAACCCTTTGTGTCTCTGTGTGCCTGACTGTTGCAGGTATGACAGCTGCAGCCTCCCTCGTCTCTCTGGCCTGGGCCCTGGCCTCCTACCAGAAGGCCCTGCGAGAGTCTCGGGATGACAAGAAGCCCATCAGCTACCTGGCTGTCATCATCCAGTTCTGCTGGCACTTCTTCACGATCGCCGCGAGGGTCATCACCTTCGCCCTGTTTGCCTCTGTGTTCCAACTCTACTTTGGCATCTTCATTGTCCTGCACTGGTGCATCATGACCTTCTGGATTGTCCACTGTGAGACAGACTTCTGCATCAGCAAGTGGGAGGAGATTGTGTTTGACATGGTGGTGGGCATAATCTACATCTTTTCCTGGTTCAACGTCAAGGAGGGACGGACAAGGTGAGGACCCGCAGCCCAATTCAGCGTGAAAAAAATCTGTTTCAGTGGCGTGATTAAAAAAAAAATACATTCTTTAATTTAATTGACGGTCCTCATTATTCTGTAGACTGAGAGCACAGTACAGTATCTGTGTTGGGAGGATGGACCAGCTGGTTGGTGTAGCTGTCCTCACAGCCCACTGTTAAAATGCTGCTTCATGCTTTGCTGACTGATGTCATTTTATTGTTTTCATTGTGTCTTTGTGCAGGTGTCGGCTTTTCATCTATTACCTGGTGATTCTGGTGGAGAACGCTGCTCTCAGTGCGCTGTGGTATCTCTACCGGTCGCCTCACACCACTGACGCCTTTGCAGTGCCAGCACTCTGCGTCATCTTCAGCAGTTTTCTCACCGGTGTGGTTTTCATGCTCATGTACTATGCCTTTTTCCATCCCAACGGGCCGCGCTTTGGTCGCTCGCCGAGCGGCCAGGGTCTCGACCTAGACCCCACGGCTCAGTTCTCCACGCTACCGTCTGAAGGTGCCACCAACTCGCTGCGTTCCAACCGAGGTGCCAGCTCGACCCTGGAGCGGGACGCGGGGAAGTATTCCGAGCGGGACGGCTGCATGCCAGTTTTTCAGGTGCGACCCACAGTGCCATCCACGCCATCGTCTCGCGCCCCGCGCCTCGAAGAGACCGTCATCAAGATCGACCTCTGTAGGAATCGCTATCCAGCCTGGGAGCGCCATGTCCTCGACCGCAGTATACGCAAGGCAATCCTGGCCATAGACTCGTCGCTGACTCCTCCACGGCTGCAGTACAAGGACGACGCTCTGGTGCAGGAGAGGTTGGAATATGAGACCACGTTATAGTTCCACCCTGTTCTCGGAACCCAGAAAGGGATGCAACCGTCAGAGTATTATCCTGCTATCATGAAAAAAAACATCAACAGGGACTGTGGCAATAAGAATTTCTTACTACCAACAATCTCACTTTTCATCTCTCATTCCCCTTTTTTCTTTTTCTATTCCTCGGCATCGGAGCCCACCCAGGAGCACTCAGCCCTCTTGGTATTGATCGGGGGAGTCCAGTCAATGTCAGCGGGCATGTTTGGGTTCTTGGTAGGGTTGTTGCTGTTATTTTTTTACTACCACTCATCAGGGAATCCTGTCCGATATGAACTAAATGCAACAGAGCGCTTGGACACTCTGCTCAGACCGTACGAAAAGCTGGTTAAGGTTGGGAACGTTAAGGATAAAACAAGCATATGTCCATCCAGACGAGTTTTAAGTCCTCTGATGTTCTACTTTAGCCGCAATGACACCGGAAGTACACAGAAATTCCTCTAAGGAAAGGAAACGATCCCTCATTCATCCGTAGAAACTTTAGAAGTTGTGGAGATGTGATCCCATAGCAGCCACAACTGGGTGGGTACTTCCATCAGTATCTACATGATAACACTCATCGCTCCGGTTCTCTTAGTGCCAAAAAGGGTTCCATGGAAATGTCCTCCAGATTCTGAGGAGAAACACCTCATGCCGGGTTCAGACTATATGACATCAGCCCGATCATACTGCCAACCCGGCAGACGTTGAGGCGTCGGTTAAGATTGGGAACGACAATGGGTGTCCGGCGCGACAGTCGATCGATCTAGGCCTGTAACAATTGTTGCATAATTGTCTAATCGCAATTTTCTTTTTTACATTATCGCGGTTTCTTTGTTTAACCGCAATCAATTGCTAACATTAGCCAAGGTCCAAAGGGGTGTGGCTGTTCATGGTAATTGTCAGTTTTATGTTCATTTAAGAAAAAATTACAATGTTTTATTATAAATAAAGAGGCGCGGTTTACTTCATAGGCTGTGCATTTGTGTCATACTACATTATCTGGGTCACATAACAGTGATATAAACAAATCCTTGGATTCATTCACAACTTGAATTCCTTTGCAAAAGTAATGCATAAATGCATCTTTTTTAAATTTGACTGAAAGAGACAATTATATTGTTAATGGCAATTATTTCGGAGACAAATAATTGTAAAGTAAAATTTGGAATTGTTGCAGCTCTACCCTCATGTTCGCCGAGACAAAGAGGAATGGTGTTGTTGGTGCTGCAGGTGGAACTGTGAAACAAAGGAAAGGTCACAGTCATTTTTTTCTTTCCTTTTTTTAGGCTTTTCCGACACATGAGACAACCAACATCATACACACCGCCACTGTTTCTTTACATTCTTGTTCCTAGCACCTCCTTCCCCGATGACATCACAGGCATCGGGAAAGACGGCAAGCTTTGATCGGTCAGGGCACCAAAGTGTAGTCTGTCATGTCTCTCAACCTAGTCCTGGCAATGATTTATGACTCGCCTCATCTGACACAGTGAGCATCGTAACAGACTAAAATATGGTGTAGTCTGAACCCGGCAATAGAAATGGCTGGGAAGTCCAAAATGTTCTTCTCTGGTCTGGACATTTCATTCCTCTTGGATAAGTACGGTCTACACTTTCAGACAGAAAGTGAACTACATGAAGACAGTGGTCAAAGTAGCATCTATACTCAGTGTTTTGTTTGGATTAAATCAGCCAAACCTGGCAGGAAGGAAGGACATGGAGCGAGAAAAGAAGGGGTGAAAGCTGGACAGAAACAACCTCACTGTCTTTTGTCCCATAAGGAAATTAGTCAAACTCCACAATGCCAAGAAAAAATCTTCCTGGCAGCTCAACGCAACTATTTGCAGTCCAGCCTCAACTGATCTTCGCCGGTCTGTGGAGGCTAAAGTGGGGGAGAGAGAGCAGACTAAACAAGCAAATCGCCAGACGGCAACGAAAAGGAGATGGCCGGACAGGATGACGCAGGAAATGTAAATGAGTCCAAGATGGAGAAGAAGAGAAAAAAGGCGGACTAGCAGCCGTCTCAGCCAAACTCAAACCAAACACCAGGATGTACAGTTCTCTGATACAACATGCAGCATTTTTTTTTACTTTAGAGATGATGTAGAGGGTACTGAAGTCATTGTCTGTGTTTTTATGTGTGTGGCGTGTGTGTGTGTGTGTGTGTGTGTGTGTGTGTGTGTGTGTACGTGTTGGCAATAGGCAACATTTCGACTTTAAATCTGCTTGTTCTTTGATAAACACACACGTAACCTCCTGGGGAATTTTTTTTCCAGCAGCTTTTAAACATCGTTACACCAAGCCCCACAGCACAAGTTAACATGGTGCTGGTAGTGTCCACTGGCTTTAATGGGAAATGCTAACAAAGTGACTTCTGGTTAACAGTAGTGCCACTATAAAAGCTTGATATAAGTCCACCGTTATACCACATATCATGGTCTGAGAAGGGTAACTGATGAAATCCAGACATTTTCAGTGAAGGGCCGTCTAAATGCAGGAAAAAGACAAAACGACAACAATTGAAGGTGGGTGCAAGAAGCAAAAACACTTTATTCCAGCAGATATCGGTCCCTTTCACTAAACTCAGCACAAGCCATGTCAAATCAAAGACGGCAGAATGTTTCTTCCTCGCTCGTGTAATGGGTAGCTGCACAGCGGCAGCCTAGTCAGTGCTGTAACTGGGGGCCAGAAGATACATCATCATACATGATACGACTCTGTCATGTTAACCCTGTTTTTTCGCCACTTTTCCTCCGTGAGGACATTAATCCGTGAGTGTTCCTGTACCCAAATAGACACAGACATACGTCAGAAAGAGTTTGCCTTTCTTAATTAACGCGACAAAAGGAAAGAAACGAGGGGAGTACATTTGGATAAAATAGTTGATGGAGAGATTAGGGCAGCGCGGATGATAAACTCTGCAGAGAGAGAGCTGAAGGGGAGAAGACTTAATGACAGCGAGCTGGACTATAGCTAAGCTTTGGCTCTGACCAAAGTACTTTTTGAAGTAAATCATGAAAGTATAGCCATCCTGCCATACAGTCATTTTCAAGATTCTTCCCATTAATGTCCAGGTTCCATCAGATCAGATCAAGATCAGAAGCGTGCTATGGATGTCCTGGATTAGACGGTACCCGATGATGATGATGATGAAACAAGAAAATGTCTAAAGCCCTGCTAGTGGCACCTACTGTACAGACAAAGTCTTAAACAACATACTGACAGCAGTGCTGAAAAAGGTTAAGGTTTGCGTTGATGTCTGGTGTCGGAGGAAAGATCCGGGCCCCACATTAAGATTTCTGCTGGAGGCATTAAAATCGTTAGAACATTTCGTTCCAATCCAGACAGTCGTTTTTTAAGAGACCTTGACGTGTGCTCATATGTCTTGTTTTTGTCCACAACTCAAAGATTTTCAGTGTACTGTCACAGAGGAGTGTCACATTCAAGAAGCTGAAATCGGAGAATTTGTATTTATTTTTTTCTTTAAAAAAATGACTCCAATCTTTCAGCTTTCAAACGACTATAGAGTGAAGGCCATGCTGTTTGTGTCTTTTACAATTTCAAATGTCTGCACAAAAGAAAAGTTCCGGGTTGCAAAGTCTTTTTTCTTTTTCTAATGATGGCATGAGGAGAGAAAAGCACAAAACGAGTCAAAGGGATAATCATGGCATGAGACTGTAAACATTTTCATCCTGCTTAACCAAACCAGCCCCAGGCGTACTGAGCTGTTCTGACCTCAGCTTTTCTTATCGTGTATGAAGTCTGAATGCTGTTGCACGTCCTTACAACTTAATGTCCAAAACTTAAATACATTGATCATCTTATTCCTTTGGTTACAAATATATGTCGCACTAAACAGAGGATTGGTGCTTAGCCCACAGACTACAGAAAGAACCAGAAGGATGTGTTTCCATGATCCACTTTTCTTTTTTTTTTTGGCAAAAATTTTGCGGATTCCTGCCATTATTTGTGGGTTTCTCATAAATTTAAATAACTTATGTTAGTTGTCATGATAATTCTGTTTTGTTGGTGTTGGCAAGTCCAAAATGTAATGCCTTGTAGTATCTTGAATGATTCGAACATATTTTTGTGCTTATGAACAGATCCGCTGTGTTCTGTCAGAGACGCACTTTGAAGGACCATACCATCGGTTTTGCATGGTTTAGTCGTGTCACAATTACTTTACGTCACAGCGAATGGTTTTCAAAGAAGGCCATTATTTTTCCTGCAATTGCAATGTGGTGTACAACTATTGCTCAAGTTGTGTAATCACGTGAACATCGTCTACATTCATTTTAATCCTTGCAGTGCAGACGTTTCAAATCTATCTGCACGTAAACCGCATGACTCACCATTTCATACTGTGCAGAACTGAATGGAAAACCAGTGGGGGCGTGGAACTGAAGGCAAATTACTTAAAAAAAATCTAAAATATGAAAACGTTCGTAACAATATAAGTAATGTGTAGTTAGAGGTCAAATGTGCAAACACGGTGGTATGGTTTTTTAAGTTTGCTAAGATTTTTATTAGTTTAAAGTCAGCTGTTTTGATCATGTTTCCAAGTGTCTTATTCTTTCAGTTAACTTAAAGGGATACGCCACCGTTTGTTGAAATAGGGCTTATCATGGTCTACCCTGGCTGTAGATAGGTGGGCCAACGCATTTGTTGTCTCAGTGCAAGTAATTAAGTTGTTTTTTTGTTGGCTCACTTTTACTCACAACGTGCTAACCGGCAACATAGGATTCCATTCACTACGCTAAGCTAACTAGCGTCAGCGCTGCCGGTGTTCCACCGGACTAAAACAATGCATGCAAAAAAATGCGTTGACCCAGCTATCTACAGCTAGGGGATACCGTGATAAGCCCTATTTCAACAAACGGTGGCGTATCCCTTTAAATACGTACTGTTTAGGCTTATTAATTTGCCTTGTTGGCACACTATTGTATTGTGTGTGTGTGTGTGTGTGTGCGTGTGCGTGCGCGTGTCAGAGTGTATGTTCTCATCAGTGTGTGTGGTGTTTTACTGCACTGAGCAGTTTCTAGAGAACATTGTTTGGTTAAAGGCTGCTTCAGGTTTTTTTTTTTTTTTTTTTTTTGCCTTAATTTTGAGCTTTCGGTTTATTTACAAGTTTTACACGTCTAAATCTGTCCACAGGATTCGGGGAGTTGAAATAGGAGTTGTATACATTGGATAACGCTTTTTGTGGCTCCAGAGGAAGCTGTGTGAAATGGGATAAATTGCCTCATGTGATGTCACTTGAGTCAGCGTTTGGTTGGCGCTGAAGACAACAAGTTTGACAGTAGAAGAAATGCTTTTTTTTTTTACCTTTATTTATTCAGGGGGATGGGGGGGAAGTTTCACTGAGCAATGCTCTCATTTTCAGGCTGTTGATCCCATTCACAAATGAGGGAGGGACACTTTCCCCACCCAGATTTATCCTGCCCGATCCGGGGGGCTTCCGGTCAAACTCTTGCTTCTCTCACCTTTAGCCCCCCCCACTGCCTGCATTGTGGGTAACGTAGACACCAGTTTTTTTTTTGTAACTATCCAAGTAGAAAAAGCACAGGTTTCAGGTTGACACAATACTGTTAGACTTAGATCATGGCGCACATTTAGACAGCACTACAGGCGCGCATATAGAGGGAGACATCAGCTGATATTTGAGCAGGGCTGGAGATACCAATACCGTGACATCGATACCGGTTCCTAAATTTTATAAAACAAAAAGAAATTACAACACCATGGCACAAATGTATTTATTTATTTTTCAGCTCCTACTACGTGAGCATGACGTGAGTTTTTCCTGCGTGTCTCTACGACGGGTAACGTTAGACAGCCAATCAGAGGCATTATTAGATCTTGGTAGAAGCATGCTGTGTGCTTATTGGCTCACTGACGCTGATGAGATTTACTCCTTAGGTATTGACATTGGGTATTGAGTGACGAGGCATTTTTCGATACTCAATACTTTAGTGGCAATTCGTTCGGTGCCTAAAAAGTATTGACTTTGGTCGATTTGTTTGAGTTCTGCCTGTTCAGGATGCCATCAAACCAAATCTACACCGAAGACAGATACAGAACCCATTCATTTTCATTTTGTAATTAATACGTTGTTTCATTAATTTTATAATTTTACAATTAATCTCCTGTAGCAGCAAGCAGATCTTTCTTCTATATTCTTGGCCTAATTCACCAGCAGAGGTCCTCGGTGGGTTTACAGTGGCACTCGTGAGTTTAGGATCCCATGCCCAAGTTGACTAAAAAGAGGAATAAAAAAATCATCTTTTGGAAATTGATCTAAATGCCTTACTTAAAAAAAATGAGGAAAAAATCCAACTTTTAAGGACACCAGTTTTCTTTGTGAATGAATAATGTATCGTAAATAAATAAATGTTCTTCCTTAAAATACAGGGGGCATAAGTATACACACCCCTATGTTAAATTCCCAAAAAGGCGATCAGATTTTTATTTTTAAAGGCCAGTTATTTCATGGATACAGGATACTATGCATCCTGATAAAGTTCCTTGGCCTTTGGAATTAAAATAGACCCAAATCATCACATACCCTTCACCATACCTAGAGATTGGCATGGTTTTATGTCAGTTAGCTTAATAGCTGGTTTGATTTGAATTGAGAGATGATTTATTTATTCCTCTTTTTAGTCAACTTTAGCATGGCTTCATAAACTTATGAGTGCACTGGGATTGTGAAAAAAAATCTTTCAAAAGCTCATGCAATAAAGGCACAGTCACTGAAAGCCTCGCCATTATGTTATCTAATCCGACAAAATTTCACTTGACCTGTTTGATAAAATCAGAAACAATAAGCGGACAGAATCATCGTGGACCTATGGGACAGTATGACTGAAGGTTGAAAAGCACATTTCTTCTCTGTAGCCTACAGTACTTAAATGCAGCCTTATATTATTTGTAAGGGATGTTGAAGCATCTTATAGAAGTTCTTTTGCAGTGTCTCCCACATCCAGTGTAGCCTTTGTTTACTCATCACCATCTCATGGACTTACATGATATATATGATGTGTACTGATATATACTGAACATAAAGCTACCTCAGTTTGTTTCACGGACCGAAATACCCTGCACCTATTCATCGGCAGTACATTTCTTTTCTGTCACACAGGCAACACGTGGACTCAGCTCCCCGTTCCTGTTTTGTAAGGAACTCAATTAGATCGAAAAAATACAATTTCCAAAAATGAAATGGAAAATTCTATAAACAAATCATATTCAGTGTACTCTAAAGCAAACACTGACATAATGATGTGCCAAACTGAAATTGCTGACTTTTACAGACCATTTCCATCTTATTAAATCGGCCTAACTCACATTACATTTTAATTTTGGCAGTTGGTTTTAAACCTGTGAATACACA
Source organism: Perca flavescens (assembly GCF_004354835.1). Lineage (NCBI taxonomy): Eukaryota > Metazoa > Chordata > Actinopteri > Perciformes > Percidae > Perca > Perca flavescens. Next base: position 29,174,779 of record NC_041342.1, read on the forward strand.
ATGGATTTATGCATTTTAATTTGTCACACATCATGCACATCCGTGGCTGCTCCGGACTCTCATGCACCTGTTTTTCATGCATCTGGCCCTTGGATTTTAATATTTTGTCAGTAAAGGAAAGTTTATTTAAAAGAGCCATTTCAGCAGAAGGGGTTTGGTCTGCCTTTTTGAGCTCACTGTTAAAACCGAAAACGAGGTGCTGTCACAAGGGGAATGTGTGTTCCACAGGTGCTCAAGTTCTCTAACTTCTGATTGGTCACTGCAGGAAGTGTATCATAAATAGGACACGACACATCCACACGCTCCCTCCCCTCCCTCACTCTGGCCATAACTCTTAAAAGCTGCTTTCTCTGTTTTTTTTGCCTTAAAGAGAATATATTTCTATTTTTGTCTTTATTTCAACCTCATCGCCCAGGACATTGTTTGAGGCTGTACTGTGTGTGTGTGTGTGTGTGTGTGTGTGTTCTTTTTACACTATTCAGTAATAATGTGTCAACAGCAGTTACTGTGCTTCTACTAGGACTGAGTCATTGTCCGTCCTCCCAGCCACAACGCTTTGTGTCCAGCAGTAGGAAACGTGGCTGACTGGCTGGCTGGCTGCTGATCGTCTCGTGGTTGTATATCAAAGCATCAGTCGTGACAGTGCTGTAGCCGTGACCAAATAAATAGGCAATGTAAAGGATCACGACACTCAAAAAACATCTCCCATTGCATTCTCTTTGTTTCTCGGTCACTGTAGGAAAAACCTTTCTGTTTCTCATTTTTTGCCTCAGCTTGTTTTCACCGCACTTCTTCATTCTGCATTGCTATAAATTGGCCTACGAACTAAGCTACCAGTCTACAGTATGAATTAGACAGGCACAGTCAAGTTATACACACATTTTTGAAGGTCTCGTTTGATTTTTTTTGGGCCTTATTGTAGGGAGTTAACTTAGCAAAATGACAAACACCAGGAATATAATACAAGCATCAGGGATATAATACATAATATTATATTATAACAATCATACATAGAGCCATTTATAACACATATTTAACAGTATGCCTTAAATCGTGTCATGATCCATTTTTTCAATAGTTACTAATGTAAAAAAGAAGAAAGGAAAATTCTATAATTGTTCCCCATCCAACACAACTGAAGCGGGCACGTCTTCGGTCCCAAGTGTCTGCAGGTGGGAGGCCAGTGAGGGATCATGGTCTTATTGCTGCACTTCTACTGGTCAGTTGGGTATGGGAGAGCCGTGAACGAAGACTGTCCTTACCAAAAAGCCAGATTCCTAACTACAGTAAATATCGCTTTCTTTTTACCTGACCGCAACTTTCCCCAACCTTAGCCAAATATGTTTAGTGTCCTAAACTGAACCTAAGCTTAGGCAGATGAGGAAAACCGTCATATGAATCATTTTTCTAACGGTAGTATGAGTCATTCTGAAAGGCTCCAAACTATGCCTGCTCTGTTAGTAAGGTGTGAGGAGACATGTGGCTGCCTACACAGTGGGAGCACACAGCAGTAATGCATAGTGTCTGTGGCTCTCTAAAGGCCCTGACGCACCAACCTGACGGCCGACCGTCGGACTGATCAGTCGGCTCCCCGAGGTCCAAAAAGTGCCTCGGAACACACCAGAGCGACGCCGACTTGAGCGTACGTTCTGCGCCGTGCGCGAGACGTAATACGTCTCCATAACAGCAGGCGGCGCTAATCTGTATTGTCGCCCAAAAAAATTAAAACCGGCAGCTGATTGGACAAACGCGTCAGGTGGGTCTGGCTGCTCCCGGATTTTTCAACCTGGCATAATGGCGCCTTCGAATACGATCTCATATTTTACAAAGATAGTTAGTTACAAAGAAACATTTTAAAGGAATACGCCACCGTTTGTTGAAATAGGGCTTATCCCGGTCTACCCTGGCTGTAGATAGGTGGGCCAACGCATTTGTTGTCTCAGTGCAAGTAATTAGGTTGATTTTTTGTCTTCTGTTGGCTCACTTTTACTCACAACATGCTAACCGGCAACATATGATTCCATTCACTACGCTAAGCTAACTAGCGGCGGCGCTGCCGGTGTTGCACCGGACTAAAACAATGCATGCACAAAAAATGCGTTGGCCCACCTATCTACAGCTAGGGGAGACTGTGATGAGTCCTAGTTCAAGAAACGGTGGCGTATCCCTTTAAGCAAGAAATAGGCCGTGCAGTTGCTGAATCTGTCTTCATTTCAGATCGTCAGATTTTGAGAGACTCTAGTCAGGCTCATCCCGCTCGTCATTCACCGCGCTCCACCGATCAGATTGGCCAATGAGTCCGACTGCCCGCCCTCCGACCCAGCAAGTCAGGTTGGCCAAAAGGAAGGCCGACGTCGCGGAACACACCAAACAGACTCAAGTCACCGACCTCGCCAGACGATTATCGGGTTGGTGTGTCAGGGCCTTAAGATGTGAACAGGCCTTCTTTTCGCGAGCGCCCTGCCTGTCTCTGTTCACCAGCTGGAATGGATCTAAGCTCCGCCGCCGAGGTCTGGATGTAGCAGCCAAACACAACAACTCTCACGGCTCTCACGGCTGTGGAACCGGAGAAAATGACGTTAGTTTGGATGGTCAGGGCGAGATCTGTGGAGCAGCCACAGATGAGCTCATTCAGTTTTAGTACAAGCACAGTAACCAGCAGGTGAACAACGATAGGATCCCAGTCCCACTTGTATAATCATTCTGTACAGATGTCTGTTTAGAGAGATGGTTGATGGATACCACAGATAGTGAACTGTAAATAAATGTATGCAAAGTGTACACGCTAAAAAAAGAACATTCCTCTCTTTTTGAGTGCTGACTGTGAAGGGTGTCTTTAGAGGTTTGAAGCCACCATGATGGATGTAACTATGACGATATACTACAGAGAAAAAAAAAAAGATAAATGTGGTGTATGTGGTGTATTTAAAAAAAAAAAAAAGATACAAATGTTTAAGACAAAAAATTGGCTTTTTGAGTAAGTTGCATTGTGTGATGAAAGTCTGACGTGCTAAAAAATTTCAATGGGGGAAAAAGTACAAATTACATTTTTGTATATATGGGATTTTTGTAAATTTTTATTTGAATCTAATGCAACACAAACTACCAAAATTCATTTAATAAAGTACACTGTGGTAATTTTTCCGGCCTCGAGTTTCTTCATTAGTTCTTGCATTGTAGCAAGATCATTCTGGGATTATACTAATTGTGTGAATGCTGATTCAGCAACATCAATAGTATTGTTATCCGATTCTATCCATGTATACTTTTTAAAATATTAAACTTTTTTTCTATTTAAGTTGAAGTTCAACGCAGCAATCTTTAAATCGTCTTCAGGTTTCTTCCACTTCTAAACGCTCTCCCCTCCCACATACATTCACATACAGACACCATTCAAGTGACTGTTCACAAAACCTTCAGATATGATAGGTATGATTCAGTTTTTTGATATCTTGTAAGGATTTTATGTTATCAATGTTTAAGTTTAGTGCTTCTTTCAGTCTATTTCTGCGTTTATAATGTGTATGTGTTGTGTGACTATGCTATAACCGTTTTCGACATGCGTTATTTGGTGGCACGGTAGCTCAGAGTTTATCACTGTTCCAACGAGCACCGTTCGACATACTATACTATGACTTTTTTATGACTTCTTTGACATACTATACTATCACTTTTTTAGACACACTATGACTTTTTTTAACATTCTACACCATGACTTGTTTATCACTTTTTTTGACATACTATACTGTGAATTTTTCATGACTTTTTCGATTTACTAATAATTTTTGTACAACTTTTATCTACATACTGTACTATGACTTTTTTACCCCTTTTTCGACATAGTATGATATGACTTTTTTTGATATACTATACTATGACTTTTTTATCATGTCTTTTCAACATACTAAACTATGAATATATTAGATATACTATACTATAACTTTCATGTGGGTTCTTTCGACATACAATAGACGTTTTTCTGGGCTAGCCATTTTTTGTGGAGTTTGCATGTTCTTCCAGACTTTCTTTGACTTACTATACAATCACTTTTTTCGACATACTGTGACTATTTTCGACATACTATACTATTTTTATAAAAATGTTTTGACATACTATACTATGACTATTTTTACCCCTTTTTCGACGTATTATAGGATGACTTTATTTTAGGAAACTTGTACAGCACCTTGATTTAGTGGTTAACACTGCTTCAACAAACACCAGCAAGAAGGAACTGCAGACTCTTTATTCTATGACCTACTACGCTGTGAGATAAAGTACTATGACTTTTTTCGACTTTTTTAACATTCTATACATTACTTTTTAATGACATTTTATGACTTTCTTTCTACATACTATACCTTGACTTTTTTCAAGATTTTTCAAAATACTATACAATATGATAAATGTTACATGATGTTATACTTATGGCTTGGCGTTAGGCTCTTCTCTCCATATGTCAATATGCTGTGACTTTCTTCTACAGACTATACTGTGACGTTTTTCGAGTTTTTTCAATATACTATACTATGACTTCTTTATTACTTTTTTAACATACTATACTATGACTTTTTTTAATTCCTTTTTTCAACATTCTTTACTTAGACTTTTTTTTAACAACTTTGTACATCACTGTGGCCTAGTGGTTAACACTGCTCCAATAAACACCAGCAAGTAGGAACTACAAATTCTAACCCTGGTTCCATTCCAAAGTCAGAGCTAACCATTTTTGTGTGGAGTTTGCATGCACTTACAGACTTTTTTCCACATACTATGACTACTTTTAACATTTTTAATCACTTTATTCGACATACTTTACCGTAACTTTTTTTTCGATATACTATACTATGGTTTTTTTAAACATTCTATACTATGACTTTTTTCGACATACTATACTATGACTTTTTTGAAAAACTATACAGATTATTTTATGACTTTTTATGACTTTTTTGACATACTTTGACATTTTCATAACTTTTCAACATACTATAATATGACTTTTTTCGACATACTATACTATGTTTTTCTATAACCTTTTTCAACATACTATACTATGACTTTTTTATGACGTTTTTTGACATACTACACAATGAGTTTTCTATAACTTTTTTTGACATACTATACCATTTTGTTTTTTAAGACTTTTTTCGACATGCTATACTATTACTTTTTTTATGACTTGTTTCTACATACTATACGTTGACTATACTATACTATAAGTTTTTTCAAAATACTATACCACTTGTGTAATGTAATATATAATATAATAAATATTAAAAAATGTAACACTTGTGGCTTGGAGGTAGAGTGCTAGCCTCATAAACTCAAGGTTGGTGGTTCAATCCTAGGCTCCTTTCTCCATATGTCAAATAATATACGAGGACTTTTTTCTTCTCCGTGAACCATCACCTTATCGTGGTGGAGAGGTTTGTGTGTCTCTGTGAACCTGAGGGCTGTGTTGTCTGGAGCTTTGTGCTCCTGGTAGGGTCTCCCAAGGCAAAGTGGTCTCAGGTGAGGGGCCAGACAAAGAATGGTTCAAAAACCCCAATGAATAAGCAAGGTAGAGATGGAGTGACCCTGCCCGGGGCCCCCGTCTGGAGCCAGGCCCAGATGGCGGGCTCGTCGGCGAGCGCCTGGTGGCCGGGTTTGCCACGGAGCCCGGCCGGGCACAGCCCGAACAAGCTACGTGGCTCCCATCTCTCCAGCCCATGGGCCCACCACCTGTGGGAGGAACCGTTGGGGTCGGCTGTGATGCCACATGGGTGGCAGTGAAGGTCAGGGGGGCCTCGGCGGACCAGACCCGGGCGGCAGGCGCTGGCTCTGGGGGCGTGGGCGTCACCTCTCTGTGGGGAAGGAGCCGGAACTGGTGCGGGAGGTGGGGCGCTACGGTTAGATCTGGTGGGGCTTACCTCTACGCACAGTCTCGGTTCTGGAACCATACTCCTGGATAGGGGTTGGACTCTTTTCTTCTCCGGAGTTGCCCAGGGTGTGAGGCGCCCGGGCGGGTGTGGGGATACTCACAAGCCCCGGCTGGCGCCGCTGTGTTGGAGTTTACCTCGGTGGACGAGAGGGTCGCCTCCCTATGCCTGCGGGTTGTGGGGGGGAAAACTCTGACTGTTGTTTGTGCATATGCACCAAACAGGAGTTCGGAGTATTCGGCCTTCTTGGAGACCTTGACTGGAGTCCTGCATGGGGCTCCAGTGGGGGACTCCATTGTTCTGCTGGGGACTTCAACGCACACGTGGGCAATGATGGAGACACCTGGAGGCGTGATTGGGAGGAACGGCCTCCCTGATCTAAACCAGAGTGGTTGTTTGTTGTTGGACTTCTGTGCTAGTCATGGATTGTCTATAACGAACACCATGTTCGAACATAGGGATGCTCATAAGTGTACCTGGTACAAGAGCACCCTAGGCCGAAGGTCAATGATCGATTTCATAATCGTTTCATCTGATCTGAGGCCGTATGTTTTGGACACTCGGGTAAAGAGAGGGGCAGAGCTGTCAACCGATCACCATCTGGTGGTGAGTTGGGTCAGGGGGTTGGGGAAGACTCTGGACAGACCTGGTAAGCCCAAACGTGTAGTGCGGGTAAATTGGGAACGTCTGGAGGAGGCCCCTGTCCGACAGACTTTCAACTCACACCTTCGGCGGAGCTTTTCGTGCATCCCTGTGGAGGCTGGGGGCATTGAACCCGAGTGGACAATGTTCAAAGTTTCCATTGCTGAAGCTGCGGCGAGGAGCTGTGGTCTTAGGGTCTTAGGTGCCTCAAGGTGCGGTAACCCACGAACACCGTGGTGGACACCGGTGGTCAGGGAAGCCGTCCGACTGAAGAAGGAGTCTTTCCGGGATATGTTATCCCGGAGGACTCCGGAGGCAGTTGCAGGGTACCCGAAGGGCCGAAGGGCTGCAGCCTCTGCCGTGAAAGAGGCAAAGCAGCGGGTGTGGGAGAAGTTTGGAGAAGACATGGAGAAGGATTTTCAGTCGGCACCAAAGTGCTTCTGGAAAACTGTTCCCCACCTCAGGAGGGGGAAGCGGGGAACCATCCAAGCTGTGTACAGTAAGGATGGGACACTGTTGACCTCAACTGAGGAGGTAATAAGGCGGTGGAAGGAGCACTTTGAGGAACTCCTGAATCCGACTAATACGCCCTCTATGTTAGAGGCAGAGCTGGAGGATAACGGGGGATTGTCGTCGATTTCCCAGGCGGATGTCACTGATGTAGTCAAACAACTCCACAGTGGCAAAGCCCCTGGGATTGATGAGATCCGTCCAGAAATGCTCAAGGCTCTGGGTGTGGAGGGGCTGTCCTGGTTGACACGCCTCTTCAACATTGCGTGGAAGTCTGGGACGGTGCCAAAGGAGTGGCAGACTGGGGTGGTGGTTCCCCTTTTTAAAAAGGGGGACCAGAGGGTGTGTGCCAATTACAGGGGTATCACACTTCTCAGCCTCCCTGGTAAAGTCTACTCCAAGGTGCTGGAAAGGAGGGTTCGGCCGATAGTCGAACCTCGGGTTGAGGAGGAACAATGCGGATTCTGTCCTGGTCGTGGAACAACGGACCAGCTCTTCACTCTCGCAAGGATCCTGGAGGGAGCCTGGGAGTATGCCCAACCGGTCTACATGTGTTTTGTGGATTTGGAGAAGGCGTATGACCGGGTCCCCCAGGAGATACTGTGGGAGGTGCTGCAGGAGTATGGGGTGAGGGGGTCTCTACTCAGGGCCATCCAATCTCTGTATGACCAAAGTGAGAGCTGTGTCCGGGTTCTCGGAAGTAAGTCGGACTCGTTTCAGGTGAGGGTTGGCCTCCGCCAGGGCTGCGCTTTGTCACCAATCCTGTTTGTAATATTTATGGACAGGATATCGAGGCGTAGTCGGGGTGGGGAGGGGTTGCAGTTTGGTGGGCTGGGGATCTCATCGCTGCTCTTTGCAGATGATGTGGTCCTGATGGCATCATCGGCCTGCAACCTTCAGCACTCGCAACCGAGTGTGAAGCGGTTGGGATGAGGATCAGCACCTCTAAATCTGAGGCCATGGTTCTCAGCAGGAAACCGATGGAATGCCTTCTCCAGGTAGGGAATGAGTCCTTACCCCAAGTGAAGGAGTTCAAGTACCTTGGGGTTTTGTTCGCGAGTGAGGGACAATGGGGCGGGAGATTGGTGGGAGAATCGGGCGCAGCGGGTGCGGTATTGCATTCAATCTATCGCACCGTTGTGACGAAAAGAGAGCTGAGCCAGAAGGCAAAGCTCTCGATCTACCGGTCAGTTTTCGTTCCTACCCTCACCTATGGTCATGAAGGCTGGGTCATGACCGAAAGAACGAGATCCAGGGTACAAGCGGCCGAAATTGGTTTCCTCAGGAGGGTGGCTGGCGTCTCCCTTAGAGATAGGGTGAGAAGCTCAGTCATCCGTGAGGAGCTCGGAGTAGAGCCGCTGCTCCTTTGCGTCGAAAGGAGCCAGTTGAGGTGGTTCGGGCATCTGGTAAGGATGCCCCCTGGGCGCCTCCCTAGGGAGGTGTTCCAGGCACGTCCAGCTGGGAGGAGGCCTCGGGGAAGACCCAGGACTAGGTGGAGGGATTATATCTCCAACCTGACCTGGGAACGCCTCGGGATCCCCCAGTCAGAGCTGGTTAATGTTGCTCGGGAAAGGGAAGTTTGGGGTCCCCTGATGGAGCTGCTCCCCCCGCGACCCGACACCGGATAAGCGGACGAAGATGGATGGATGGATTTATGACTTTTTTCAACATTCTATACTATTACTTTTTATTACTTTTTTTGACATACTATACTATGACTTTATATTACTTATTTCGACATACTATACTATGACTTTTTATGACTTTTTTGGACATACTATACCATGACATGTTTGACTTTTTAGACATTCTATGCTATGACATTTTTATGACTTTTTGACATAATGTACTATAACTTTTTTATGACTTTCTTTAACATACATACTATGACTTTTTTTTCGACATACTATACAATGACTTTTTATGACTTTTTTCAACATCCTATACTATGACTTTTCAACTTTTATTTGACATACTATACTATGAATTTTTTATGACTTTTTCAACATACTATACTTTGACATGTTTGACTTTTTCGACTTACTATGCTATGACATTTTTATGACTTTTTGACATAATGTACTATAATTTTTTTATGACCATCTTTAACATACCATACTATGATGTATGTATGTTTTTTTTCGACATACTATACAATGACTTTTTTCAACATACTATACTATGACTTTTTCAACTTTTTTTTGACATACTATACTAAAAAGGCCACCACCATCATACCTGTTCCAAAGAAGCCCTCTCTATCCACTTGCACTGCCCCCCATCATCATGAAGTGCTTCAAAAGGCTAGTCATGGCTCACATAAAATCCACTCTCCGCCCCCCCCCACTCTTGACCCCTACCAGTTTGCATACCAAGGTAACAGATCCACTGAGGATGCAATCTGTTCTGCTCTTCACCCAGCACTCACCCACTTGAATACCAAAATGTCATACGTCAGAATGCTGTTCATAGACTTTAGTTCAGCATTTAACACCAGCATCCCTCAGCAGCTGATCTGCAAGCAGCAATTCACTACGTTACGGGCCGCTGGACTTTCTCAGTGAGAGGCCTCAGGCAGTACGGGTCGGCAGCAACACATCAAGAACCACCATTCTGAGTACGGAGCCCCCCCCCCAAGGTTGTGTTCTCAACCCCCTGCTCTTCACACTGCTGACCCTCGACTGCTCTCCATCCTTCAGCAGGAACCACATTATGAAATTTGCGAATGACACAACCGTGGTGGGTCTCACCTCCAACAATGATGACACCCACTACACGAAGGAGGTAAGCCAACTGGCCATGTGTTGCAGCGGAAATAACCTCTTCCTGAACATTGACAAGACCAAGGAAGTGGTTGTTGATTTCCGGAGAGGTCACACCCTGAAACCCCCCCAGTTACCACCATCCTGTTATTACTATATTATATTATGTATTTGATAAAATAATAGTGTCACGATGAAACCTTCCCAAGACTGTATAGAGCAAGATTAGCGGATTAGCATGCTATCTGAGTATTAAACTTTGGTCACAGGTCACAAATTATTTAAGAGAGTCCCATTACTTAGGAACTCTACCTCAACATTCACGTTTTTTTCATAGAAGTTTGTAACATGGGAAAACATGGGATTCAACAAGGCATTCAGATATGACTTCCATTCCTATGTCACATACAGGCTCATTAGAATATGAATGAATATTTGGGTTAATTCTTGTATTTTGTCATTCTACTAGAACATGTTTACATGCTTAAATGTTTAAAACACATACTCATACTATCCGTCTGAATATACCTGTATATTCTCTTTAAGGCCCCCTCCTGATATAGGCCCAGTCTGCTCGGATTGGTTTGCGATGTGGGGCACCTTTGCAAAGGCAGTTCTCAAGTGGGTGGAATTACCTGAATATTAGCATAATATGTTTTCTTATTATACATTATATATCACTTATCATTTCATATATATGTTATAATCCAGTGTGGACACTCTTCAAACTGATATACTTTGCCTCTTATACATATTGGATGAGTTGTGTATTCAGTAACCACCTTATATCTCCACACTATCATTTTCAGTCTTATTTAAGCCACCTAACTTGAGCAGAAGCACTACCAGCACAAACAACTGTGATTATACATTTAATAAAATAAACAGCAGAAAGGAATTTGCATGAAACATCTTAATAAAATAGATTTATTAAACAGGTTGAAGTGGATCTCAATATTTAAAAGTGCAACATTTATATATTGACATAATTTAAAAATACACGTTAGATCTCAAAACTAAAAACATAAATATTGAATGAAAAAGGCAACCAGTACACAGAAGGAAAGCATCCAGTTAGACATCACGTAAAACCACACTTGGTCTCACAAAGGCTTCTTTAAAAAAAATAATAATAATAAAGAGTTGGCAGTGATACCTTGACAACCATTTGTTGAACCACAATATGTACATACTCATATATGCACACAATAAAGTGACAGATCAGTATTTGTACAGATATGATCAATATTACAGTGAGAAGATACTTTGTGAGTGGACACTGATGGTTGTATGAGCACTCAAAGGCTCCCTTTCGGTCTGTTCCCTGGCACAAATATACAAATCAGATTGAAGTGCATAACAACTTTTTTTCTACACTGATCTTATTTACTTAAATTCAACTTTTCTGCTGATCATTCCTAATTTATTATTTCCCTAAATGTCAGTTCTACTGTGTTGTACCCTCCCCAGTAGAACTGGTAACACGGAGTGGCATGTGTGTTTGTTAATATCTGAAAATACAAGTATCGGTGGGGAAGATTTCGGTAATAAGGATGAATACATGAATATCAGGATACAACGAACTGTTTTTCCCAAAATTGTACATGTGTTCCAATTAGAAAAAAATAAATTCAACAATGGATACTATTTGTAATGTGCTTCTAATGAAGGTTTGAGGAAACCCAATCGATTTAACACATTGGGGTGTATAACTGCGTGTCAATCACTGCTCATGCACACGCATTCATTCTCCCTTGTGGGGGGAGGGGCTTAGGAGACCGTTTTGGGCTTTAGCAGAAAGGGGGGGAGGGACTAAGAAGTTGTCGATGTCCTGGATCTTCCCAATCCTACCTACAGCACCTTTAAGACCACTTTACTTCTGTCTTTGACTCTGAACTGAACTTTCAAGGTATCAAATCTCCTTCTCTCAAAACAGCTTAATTCATGCCTTGTGGCCTGAGGGAGAGCACATATTATTTTACTTTCTTCACATTAGTTGCTGAATTTATTTTAAATGTATTGTACTACTTTGTACCTGCATGCTTGAAAGGCTTTTAATGTATGTATCTTAGAGTTATTCCAAAGTAAAGGGCTTTGGTTAGACAGCTTTGAGCTCTCGTCTCTGAGCTGCTGGAACAGCCTGACAGAGGATTTGAGGAAAGCTGAATGTGTTGATATCTTCAAACAAACATTTAAAACCCTGGCTTCTGCTCAAAGGCTGAAACGGCCATTAATGGCTTTCATCTATTTCGTCCGTTTCAATAACTTTGTTTTATTTTGAATACATTTTGAAATCCCATCTCCGCTTATTTTAATTTTTGTATGTGCATACGTCTCCTTTTCCTAAATATAGTGTTTCTAGGTAGGGCTGGGCGATATGGAGAAAATCAAATATCATGATATTTTGGACCAAATGCTTCGATATCGATATTGCAAAGATATTGTAGGGTTGACAATTTTTGCTTTCCCAAAATATTTACACAATGATGTTTGTGATAAATAATCAATCAGTAATGTGGATATAATGACTAAGTGGGTAAAGGCAAATAACAGAACAGCTGGAACTGTCTGGTAGGTTCAGAAAATGACATCACTTTACTGTAATGCAGCTCGTAAAAACAGGAAAAGAAAACACTTATGTCATATTACGATATTACAATATCCAAAATCTAAGATGATATCTATCCACATATCACGATATCGATATAAAATCCATATATTGCCCAGCCCTACTTCTAGTCTTATTACAGGCTTAGTTTGTCAGTTACCTGTGAAGTGTGATTGACTGATAAAAGGCACCAACTGCATCTGCTCACCTACCAGATCTCTTTGGAATTTTCAGACAACACACAAAGTCCACTGCTATTTGTAGAGCTACAAATAATGATTCACTGAATTGATTAATCTAGTGGTTTCCAAACTTTTTCTGCCGGGCCCCCCCTCGTAGATAAAAATATACACACTACATGTTTTCTTGTCTTTGTTTTGGTAGTTGTGGCGTTTGGTGTAGGGCTAGACTATTTTTATTTGTTGGGAAGATTTTCAATTTTGGGATTCAAATATTTGTTTTTTTCTTCAATGCTGTGTAATCCGAATCCTCACAAAATGAAAAAAAATGAACCATCTCAGCCGAGAGCAGAGAAAGGCTGAATTATAACCCGAGCAGTCGGCTGTTTGGAGATCTGTGTGGTTATCCAGCAGCAGCCTGGTGTCGTTCAGGCAATTTAATGAAGGTAGAAATAGTACGGACGTCCGTAATGCCACTGCGCTCTGGTGAGGTATGGCACTGGCCGGCTGAGTCCTGATCAGAAGCTTTGAATATTTGCTACTGATTAGTAAGAAAGCCTCGAAGCACAAAAAAACGGTATTCGGGACAGCCCTAGTTTGGTGTAGATGAATCGCCAGTCTTTTCACAAACATGTCTGTGCTTTGCTAGCAGTGCAGCACAACCATGCAGTTATAACTTTGGGCCCCCCGTAAGGGGTGTGACCCCAGTTTGGGAACCATTGGATTACTCAATTGATTTTTTTCTTTCAATTAATTCAGGAATTGTTTGTCAAACAATAGTGTGAAAAACATATCACATGTTCCTGAAGCACAAGGTAATGGCTTCAAATATCTTGTTTTGCACGACTAACAGTCCGATATCACACATCAGGTTTACAATGCTATAAAACAGATGAAAGCAGCAAATCCTCAGTTACTGCAATTGTTGTTGATTCATTTTCAGTCGATCAAGACGGTGGCTCTAGCTTCTGAGCCAACGGAAACCCGTTTCAGGAAAATCTAAATATTAAAAAAGGTATTCCAAATGGAAGCGTGCGACATGAGTTGGTCTGACACGGACAGCACCAGGGGAACTCAGGTCCTTCTGGATTTACACTCGGACATGTCCCTTAACAGTGGACGGTTCACAAACAAAAAAATAAATACATTTTGAAGCCTAATTATATTGGAAATATAAACAAATATTTGTGCAAAATGGACAAATATAATATCAACACCTTACAATATGATGTAATGTTATACAACATACTAACTACAGCTTTACAAATTCCCAAGAGATGAATCAACACCTCTGAAACAGTACCAGGTGTTCTAGTTATTTTGTTCAGACGCTGACTATGTACAGTAGGCCTAGAGAACTACCTTAGAGAACTCACTCAGAAGGACCTTATCAGACTCGCTCTGCAGACTGGCTTTTGCTTCATGTTTCTCGTGATCGGTCTGAACTCGTAAAAAACTGCATTTAACTTCAGTGCACCCGACTCTTGGAACAAATTACAGCACTTTCTTAAAAATCAAGTCATTTGTGCCTTTTGGACAATTAAGAAATCTGATTTTAAACCTCCAAACTTCGACTTGCACTTGCTTTACATAATTGTACTTAATTTTAGATCCTAACCATCCTAGTTTATTTATCAAATAATTTCTCCATTTCAGAAAGTTGTAGTAGTTTACTGTTCTTATGATGGTGTCGCTTCTTTTCTGTTGTTTTGTTTTTTTTCCTTTCTTTGTTTTTGTGATTGACTCGTTTTAAAGCTTTAAAGCGTAACTTTTTGATATTAATGAATGTCTGTTATATTCCAGCCATCGCCAAATGAGTTGCTACAAAGCTAATTAAGACTATCATCTCCACACAACTCTCTCTGGATTTCTCAGCATGACTATTTTCAGAATATTCTGGCGTCCGGTGACATTTGTGCGCAGAAACTGGAGTGAAGATAACTTCTCTTTTGAAGAGTCCATCATGTTTTTCGTCATGTTTTTTTTAAATCCTCCGTGTTAGGCCTGCACCATATTGAAAAAAAAAACTGACATTGCGCTATTTTTTTTAACATGCGATATATATTGCGATATGAAAAAAAGACTAATATTTACAAGATTACATAAATAGCTCTATTTGGAAATAATAAATCATTCTCGACTGCTGGGGTGACTTTGTAGGAGAGTGCATCTACATAGAAAATAAAAATGAACTTTTCTTATGTGAACCAGTCTTTGTTAAACTTTAATGCTTTAAAAACACCAAAGCAAGTAAGCGCTGTGACTACTCTTCTGAAGTGATTTTGGAGAGGGAAATTAGGTGGTCAAATACGCCGGTTGACTGACACGACACCATTGTATTCATATAATACTATCAATCCAGGCTAAAGTGAATGATAGTAATAATGCATGCATGTTGCTTTCTCCAAATTTCAGGTTGTGGTCGACTAGCGGGGCCTGCTTGTTTGTTTGATACAAACGGCGCACGGTCCTGAAAGGCTCGTGCCGACAGTGTTGTTGTCATTACTTAGAATTCCTCATGGGGGCGACAGAAACTACGCACTATAGCTTTAATTGTAAATCAGCGCCGCTCCTCAATGATCTCTCCAGTATAAATAAAGGTTGAATTGAATGAATGAACATGGAGGCAAAAAGTATTTGGACACCACATCTGCCGGTTGCTGGCAGTGTACAGTACTAAGATCAGTCCGTTAAAAAGGTACTGTAGTAAGAGAACTACGTTTAGTGAAAGGACTACAACTGTTTACATAACTGGGAAATCCATTACTGAGGGCCGACGCACTTTTACAGGTTCATTAGGTAACATGCTTTGTTTTAACGGACAATGGATCTACTGGAACTTTTCTGAGCAATAAGCTACTATGTACTGATTAAATTACTGATTAGAGGGGGAATGGACAAGAAGTTTAATTGGTAAATACCAGCTCATTTTGAGTTTACATGGTAGCTGGGAGAGTGTAGGTCGCTGGAGATTATAAGCAGTCGGTAATATCCAAAAGAAGGAAATAATTGTCTCCTTGTCCCTAGGGCTGTGCAATTAAATCGAATCATGATCGCGATATTGGCTCCTAACGATCACTAAAACAATTTAATGGAGAAAAACGGTGACAGTTTAGTGTGTTTTCACAGTTAATTTGTTGAACTGTATCATTGTTTTTTTTAAGTTCAATAAATGCATCATCTTTCCAGATGAGTAATTGAGTTACATAATCGAGATTTCAATATTGACCAAAATCATTGTGATTTTCTACATAAATCGAGCAGCCCTATGTGTCCCTCTAACTCACCACCTTTATCTTTATAATTATTCTACCAAATCAGAAAGCCCTTTCAAGTCAAGTCATGTCCTAAGAATTAACGGGACACAACTGAAGTTTTTGTGTTAATTATTGGGACAATTTCCACGGCATTACAAGAAAAGAGGCCTGAAGAATAAAGAGTTACCATTATCTGCATGCCTTTATTAATTGATGGATAAGAAAGATATATATTTTATGTATTTATTTATGTATATGGTCAATATAATGAACACTGTGTAATCCCTTTCATCAAGAATGCTGTTTTCTAATGTACGTTATGTGTTTGACTCTATATACAAGGTAATCATTTACACCATTGCTGTCATACTCCTGTAACCTTAGGCCAGTGCCTGGTATGATACATGAAACTCCGACTTTAAATAAGTCAAAACCAAAAAGCCTTTTACAGTGGGCCACCGTAGCCACTGGTTTCAGCACGGTCTACTTTGCCTGGTGAGTGTAAAGCGGGATTTATGCTTCTGCGGGGGCTCTACGGAGAGCTTACGCCGCAGCCTAGGAAAGTGGGCCGAAGTTTATACTTGTGCCTTGGTGTCTGCATCGTTCTATTATATTTCTTTAAGAGAATAGCAAAGCCGTGATGTCTGAATGCTGGGGAGAGCGTGTGGTAGGGCGAGTGAGAGAGTGACGGCGATTAGCTTCGGAGCGAGTACCGACTCTAGAGTCATAGTGAGAGACAACAAAGTGTCTCCCCTGTGCTTTCTGACCACGGTCGGAAAGCTGTAGCAGGAAAAGTAAATGTGCAATGCGAGAAAATCTCAGAGCTGAACCGGGCAGACACAGCAGTTTTCATCAGACTCACTCTGGGTCGGGTTAATTAAGTCTAGGCTACGGCTAACTTACAACACTAATAACATTGCCGTCGCCAAAATACCCCCGCGAATCAAATCCCCTACTTCACCGCCACTAAACCTGTATGGAAATGAACACCTTTGCTGAAGGGTTAAGGGTTAATTCGTTAATGATCATACGACACAAGTCTCTCTCTCTTTCTCTCTCACACACACACACACACACACACACACACACACACACACACACACACAGAGTCCTGGTTCTGGTGGTTGATTAACGCAGATATGTGCTGATTAGCTCTCATAACGGGCCGGGTGGGTAGCGCACTGCCATGAGTCCATGACGCTAATGTCGGATTACTCCACATTGTCATCGTGATTACCTTCTGAATTTGGAATGTTCTCTGTCAGGTAAATCAGTTAAGTCAGTAGTAGGCTATACAGCGGAGTTGCATATTAAATGGTTTGGGATCCTTCTGTAAGTAATTTTGGGGTACAATTTGGTTTTGAAGAATTCTACAAGCAGCAATACCACATGCAATCAGCCCGTTCCAAATGGGCACTGTACTAGTATCATTAAAAGACTTGAAGACAATCAGAACACAAGAAATTAGATATTGTACACGTGTATTAAAAAAATAATTATCTTTGCAGTCATCGTTGATCAGATGAAAACGGGAGTCGATGCACGCATGGAAACAAATCAGAAACGTGCGATACAAACGACATGTATGTAAAAGGGAGCTCAGCAGCTGCAGTCGGTGTTGTTTGGAAGCGGTGAAGAAAGCTGTGCAAACGTTCCAACATGTTAGGCCAACCAAACCTGTGCACACTGTAGCCATCTGAGCCAATGGGACGCGGTGTTTTGCTCACACACTGGGTAGTCTGTCTCCGTTGCTGAACTGCTGCAGTGTCAGTGGTCTTTGTGTTTGGTGTGAAATCTCTCCAACAAGGCTCTTAGGATGTTCCCCGGGATCTGCTGGTGCTGGTCTATCAGAGACTGAACTGCCTGCTGCACCTGCGGAGCGACAGCACTGCTTATGAACAAACTCACAGTGTTACAAACATCCCGCAGGACACCCCGCAAAACCTCACCACATTTAGAGGAGTGGTGAGAGGACCCTTCAAAATGGTAAATTACACTGGTAACTCATGTTAGCTGCCACTGTGGGGACAAATATGTGTTCCTACATTACACCTGTGAGACTTTAAACTATGCAACATAAAATCAATAATGTCATTGTTAGGACAAATACCGTGGTATTTAAAAAATACAGGAATGGATTTAAAAGCCTAAACTGAAGCAGATTTTCAACCCAAATGGACTGGACTGGAAAGAGAGCAGGCAAGTAAGAAAGAAAGAAAGAAAGCAAAGAAGAAAGGAAAGAAAGCAAGAAAGCTAGAAAGCAAGATAAAAGAGCAAGAAAAGAAATAAAGAAAGAAAGCGAGAACGAAAAAGAAAGATCTCCCAGCAGCTTTTACCTTCTCTGCCAGCTCTGCAGCGTTTATGTTGGGGTCATACGGGATGGGATCACCGAGGAAGGTGCGGAACTTCACAGGAAATCCACCGTAAACAGGAGCTACAGGGAGGCGAAACCTCTCGTACATCCAGCGGAAAAATCCTGAATAAAAAAGAGAGTCAGAGAGAGAGAGAGAGAGAGCATGTTACATGGAGAAATTTAGAGAGGATTCAGATAAAACTGTAGACCCATAGTCAAATTCAACATTAGATATAAATATGTACAGATATTTAAACTGGGATCTGTGTGTGTGTGTGTGTGTGTGTGTGTGTGTGTGTGTGTGTCTCTCTCTCTCTCTGTGCATTCCATTTGTACTTGGAAGTTGGAACTTCTGAGTTCTAAGTCGGAAAAACGCCCCCTGAAGTCCGATTTCCAACTTGGGAAGTCGGAGAACCTGTCAAGTGTGACGTAATTCTCAGCTCCCGCTTCCGAGGTAATTGGAACGCACATCTGTCTCTCGTCCCTTCGCGGATAAACAGCTGATCACGTTCGGTCAGTCTCCGCTCGGTTTCAATACTGGGAGGGTTGCAATTTATGCAGGCCATTTTTACCCCACTTTTTAAAACGCCAGCTTCATCCTGCCATGTGCCTGCAATTTGCTGATTAATCAGGCATTGGGGAGGATGACGCAGTCATCTATCTACAGCACAGATCCCTCTCACACCTTATGGACATTGGGAGCACTGCGAAAATATAATTTTTTTTTTTTGCTTTTCTATGGCCTTCATTCCAATACAGCCATCAATGCTAAAAAGAGCAAGAGTAGACTGCCACCTTGTCTACATCCACAACGTTCCACTTCCGGGACTGCTCTGGTGGTGCCGGATATTCTGCCGGATGCACCTCTTTACGGCCGGATGTCCATCACCTTCCGCCCTCTATGTGTTGGCGTTCTAACCTCTGGTGGATTTCTGAGGACTATGGTTAACTGCTCCTCAGATCTCTGCAGGGTAAATCCAGACAGCTAGCTAGACTATCTGCTTAATCTGAGTTTTCTGTTGCACGACTTAAAAAACCTTTGAAGGTACACATGTTCCACCTAAACAAGTTCCTTCCCGAGGCTATTTCCAGGTTAGGTTTAAAGAAATGCCAATAAACCAGAGCACGTTTTTCTCCCATACCGTAATGCTGTGTGGACTAGCCAGACCCTCCTCTGCAGCGCTGTGGAGGAAGGTCTGGCAAAGCGAGACTAACTGCCACCCGACTGCGTGGACCAGCGACTACCTCACCAACAGACCGCGGTGTGCGAGGCTCCAGGACTGTGTGTCTGATGTTGGGGTTTGCAGCAGGGGGGCCCCTAAGGGTACGGTTCTCTCTCCTTTGATGTTTACCATGTACACGTCAGACTTCAGACATTACACGGGCAACTGTCACCTCAAAAAGTTCTCTGATGATACAGCCATCGTTGGATGTGTATCAGAAGGGAAAAAACGGGAATACGGGGAGGTCATCGAGGACTTTGTCGACGCGGTGTGAGTTCAAACCACCTTCACCTAAATGACAGCAAGACAAAGGAGATGGTGATAGACTTCAATTAGCAATGTCACTTATTTGAGTATGCCAGCTGAGTTTTTCATGTGCGCTGGCCATAGGTGCTGCCTGAGCAAGTGCAGCCAGCCCAATGGCTCGTTTGAATTTGGTCGACCAATCACAAGAGAGTGGGGCAGCTGACCAGTCAGAGCAGACTGGGCTTTTTGGTAAGGCGGGCCAAGAGCTCAGAGAGAGGAGCAGCAGCAATATGTGTGTGTGTGTGTGTGTGTGTGCGTCCTTTGTGAACTTTAAGGTGTGTGTCCATCAGTGATTTTAACTTTCTTCTACACTTACTGAGCGTTCCCAGAGATCTGAAGCCTTCCCGCAGATTCTGAGTAAACATTGGAATTATTGGCTGAAAGAAAAGAGAGAAAGAGAGGATTAGAGAGGACTTTCTACAGTGCAGAATTCACGTAAAAGTAACTAATAAAACTGATGTGTGTCATATGAACAATGATAATGCATGTCCTGTGCTATTGCAAAAAGGAAAAACAATAAATAATAGGAATTCTACATCCAAGAATGTAAATTTTAGTAAAGATTTACAGAATGGGGATAGACCATGCATACCAAAAAAATGTAAACATGTATTAATTGTATGCATGCTGTATCTGCAAGTGTATTGGGACACACTGTAATGTAACATTAATTGAAATTTATAATGTGAATGTAATCTACAATGCCATGCAGTCAAAGCTAAACGTTAACAAAAGCTTTGATTAGTAACAGTAGATTTTAGGAACAACAACGCACCACTTGAGCGTCGATGGCGACCTGGGCGAAGCCTTTGCGTTTGCCCCAGAGAAGAGGGTAGGTCTCATCACTGAACAGAGCCTCCCGCACTCCTCCCGGAGAAATCCCCAACAGGTGACCATTCCTCAGAGCCCGCACACACTCTTCCTGAGGACCGTGGATCACGCTGAACACCTCCAACAGTAACTTGAAACCTGGAGGGTACAGATACACAGTCAGACTCTATTTTTGTTAGGGCTGCGCAATAAATCTATTTTTATTTATTTTTTTTTTTAATCGTCATCACGATATCAACTGGCACAATAAACACATGGCGAAAGGCTGCGGCATCTCGCGAA